>NC_056726.1:40283814-40419381 GCF_019279795.1 Protopterus annectens | reverse complement strand
CAAAAAATGTACTGCCTTTTAGTTGAAAACCCATGAAAAAAATCAAGGGGGCTTTGATACCCCCCTGTTTACCAGGGTTCCAAGCTTACAAAACCCAGGGGCTGGCACTTTTAGAAATGAAAGATAACTGTCTGTAACCGGGTACACACTCCGGGGGTTGGATTAATGACTTTGCCCTGTACACACACACACACACACACACACACACACACACACACACACACACACACACACACACACACACACACACACACACACACACACACACACACACACACACACACATACACACACAACATGCATGTAAATAGCATAGCTGTTGTTGTCCTTTGTGCAAACAGGTGGCTACAGCCATTACACACATGCACATGGAATGTAGGTCCATGGCTGCTGAATGCTAACAGTACATAAGGTGTGATATCAATGTTAACAGAGGTAACATTCCCTCTGTACTGGTCGCCCATTACACCTATCATATCATACAACAGTCCATGTGTCATGTATGTCATTACACATGTCCACCAATTGCAATGCCTGCACACATGCCCAAATGACAGGATTGTAGGACCTACACAACATATACATGCAGTGTTGTGTGTTCAGATAACATGCGTGTGCAGTTGCTGATGTATGCAGGTGACGTGTATCCTAGTATATCATGCAGTTGCAATGCATCCTCAACATTGCCAACTGTATATGGTGATATGCTGATTGTACGGAAAGATGTACCTCAGGTATGGACAGATGTGTGGAAATAACTAAGTGGTGGGGCATCTTTGCAGATGGATGTTTGCTGAGGACAGCTCACAGGTGTGTCACAAGCGGTCCTACAATAACCTGTGTAACCGGTAAGCAATGGTTTCATTAATTGAAGGACGTAACACACAACTTAGACAGCGGTCAGGGTGACAGCGAAGGTAAATCACTTGACACCTGTTGACAGTTAAGACATCCCATGTGCATACTTCAGCACTGTTGCCAAAGGAAGCGTCAGTATAGTTTGTAACACGTGCAATACTGCTGTAAGTCTGTCATACATATCATGAGCTAGGCAGGTCTTTGATTCACAGTATTGGCATGTGTGGTTGCGTGTGTGTCCATATATGTCACGTATGGTGGGGAATACATCTGAGTTGTTACTCACTCTCCTGTACACTAGTGCGCACATCTGTACAGACTGCAGTGTAGAAAGCAGGACATAGGTGGGGGTGTGTATCTCACACATTTGAGGTATCTGTATGCGCGTGATATAGGTGTATTCAATACTGAATGCCACAGTGTGTGTGTGTGTGTGTGTGTGTGTGTGTGTGTGTGTGTGTGTGTGTGTGTGTGTGTGTGTGTGTATGTATGGCTGTCTGGTTCCTGGAGTGAGGATGTATGTTACCATACTGAACTGATAAGACCCTTCCCCCATCCAGGCGATGCACTCTACTATCCGTGTTGATGCCCCCAATCTTAGGCCATACTGACTACCTGTACATGTGTATTCTCTGTGGCGCATCATGTATGTGCACAGTACTGTAATGATGATTTGCACATAGGCAGGGGTCCTCACCTCGCCAGTAGCAACTGTATGTGAGTGTGTGTTACTGTGTTGGTGAATCTGTGGGTGTGTGGGTGTGTTACTGTGTCACTGAATACATGTGTGTCAATACCTGAGTGTGTGGGTGCAGTTGTGTGCTGTCATGGGAATGTGTATTACTGATTCCCAATGAGGCATCACACTTCCCACTGGCATTTACCCTTGTAATCAGCTAGACCACTCTCTTACCTCACCACTCTATGTAACTGTACCTGTGATGTCACCCTTCATGGACGTCATGTCTGTAGCCACAGTAGCTTAATACACAGCTATCATGCTCTTTGATCAGTACACGTGTTTGGAACATGGGAAAGTCTCACTGTTATGTGGCAGCTACACAGTGCATGCTGGTATATTCATACATATCTGTGAGTAGTCCACATTGACATATGGGATACTAACTGCAAACACTGACATCCACCGGCACGTGCAATTAGACATGAAGGAAGACAGCAGAGCATCATGACCAACATGCAGTTACTGTTGTTACACAAGACACATACTGTTAACAGTACGAAATGCATTGTACACCTGTAGTGCGTGGTATGTCTGCTGCCTGTCAACAGTACTCAACAATTGTAAACTACACTTATCTTCCTAGGCTGTTCACCCTGTGCATCAGACCATATGACCATGTCCCTGCACCGATGGTGTGGATGTCAGGGATGTGGCACAGGCATCATCATATACACAGGGTGATAATGTTTGCCAGAGGCCTAGGCTGCACCATTGGATGACATCATAGGTTCATAGGTTCATAGGTTCATACTAGGCTATCTGCCCAAGGGCATTTATAAGCCTAGCCCATAGTTATGTGGCTTTCGCCACCCCTTTAGTTTGAATAAAAACTATGCCTATCATTTTGCTGTGCCTCTGTCAAGCAGTGACACTGAAGTAATCCCTGGGGTATATCTGCAATCTCCCATCCATTGGTCAAGATTCCTCTTGAACAAGACCAGAGAGGTGCTCTGCCTCACATGTACCGGGATTTTGTTCCACAGCATAGGAGTCTCTGGGTGATGAATCTGTCCCTCCAGCACGCTCTATTTATAACCGTGTCAAGGTTTAAGTCTCCGCCTCTTGTGGTTCTGAGGATCTAGATTTTTGAGGTGAAGCATATTCATCAAATCTGGGTTTGACATGGCCTTATATGTCAGGCACAGGTCACCTCTGAGCAAGCGGTATGAGACTGAATAGAGCTGGAGTTCTTTCAGTCGGGCAGCATAAGACATATTTTTGAGACCCTTTATCCTTTGGTGAGGAACTTTTGGGGCCTTTCAAGCTGCAGCAGGTGTCTGGTCAGATACATTCGAACGGGCATTGTACTCAATCATAGGTCTAATAAGTGATGAGTACAGGGGACGATGACCTCCCTTGATCTAGATGTGAATCCCTTCATGATCAGGTGGGTGATATAGAAGGTTTTCCTAACTACTTTAGCAACATGAGTGTCAAACGAAAGGCTACTGTCAACCTGGGTCCCCAGATCTCTGATGACTTTTTCTGTGCTCAGTGGATTGCCACCTATATGGTAGCTAGGGGTAGCCTTGTTTTTCCCAAAGGGTATGACTATGCATTTTTTGGCGTTTAACTTCAGGCCATGGCTCTGGCACCAGTTATCCATTTCTGTGAGGCCCTTCTGGAGGATATCTGTGTCAGATGTGTTTTCGACTATGGCGCCCAGTTTGCAGTCATCTGCAAACTTTGTCAGCCATAACCATCTATCCAAATCTTCAGCAATCTCCTGTTGAGCATTTACCATTGCCTGGATGTTGTTGTTTAAAGAACGGGCAGCAGCCCCCTGAAGCCTCTGATCCTCTCTTTGTTTGCCAGAGGCCTAGGCTGCACCATTGGATGACATCATTTGTGTGGGTTAGGGTCTTTGATCTAATTGGGCATGTGTGAATGTTATGCATGTGTGTTGCAGTGCCCTACATATGTTTCCAGTGTGAGCGTGTATGTATGCACACAGTTCTGCCATGTGTCTGGCTTACACGGGGGTATTGTTGACAGCTGCAGACTGTACAGGCCAGGTTTTACAGTTCATGGTGTCTGGCCATGGACATGTGACCTGTTCCTGCCAGGGGTTGCATGGGCACTACCAGGCAGAGGTGCAGATTGGGTACTGTCTGATGTCACTTGTCCACTGGAACCGTGTCCCTGTTGGGACCGTCCTAGGCCATGTGCACGTGGCCTGCTGTGTTGTGGTGTGGACAGCACAGCACCAGATGCACTGCTGCTGCTACCGCCACTATGGGAGCGAACATGTGAGGTAGCTCGTACACATAGACCTAAAACAGGTGATGTAGCAGGCCTACATCCACGTGCCTGACTCCTCACTCCTACCAGATGTTCCAACACAGACAGCTCACTCTTGCGGATTGTCATGCCACGGTCAAGGACTCCAACCATGTCACCCAACCATCTATCCAAATCTTCAGCAATCTCCTGTTGAGCATTTACCATTGCCTGAATGTTGTTGTTTAAAGAACGGGCAGCAGCCCCCTGAAGCCTCTGATCCTCTCTTTTGTGCCATTCAGCACATGCCTGTACCTCCATTACAGCCTGAGACATGCGTCTGTGTTACCAGCTGCTGCGCTCTGTCTTGCGGGAACATGTTGGCCAGAGGTCCTCCTACGAGCAGCACTGGCCACGTGCCTGTATGGGGCACCACCAGTCAGTTGGCTGACATCATGGTGTGCAGACACACCTTCCATAGCCCCCACACTTTCCTGTTCCAAGCTACCATGCACTAACTGTCCTTCCTCTATGGCCACTGGTGATGGGGTATGTGCAGGTATGGGATCTGTGTGCAGGGATGAGGTGGATATAGATGGAATGGCAACCAATGGCACAGTTTCAGCCCCTGACACCTCTGCCTGTGACCAAATCATATGTTCCTCATCACTGCTAGAGTCTGTGGGGACACTAACATCTGATGTACCGCAGGAGGGCAATGCACCTACATCACCTGTGAGGGCAGCCAAGAACTGTACATTACAATCTATACAATAGACACACACACACACACACACACACACACACACACACACACACACACACATGTGATATGACAGAAGGCATGCAACATGCATGTGATATGGCAGACAGCATGCAGCGCAGACAATAATAGTGGTAGTTATCATACATCCCTAGGTTTCACACAGCATGCATGTGTGATAGCAGACGGCATGCAAATTATACAATCATAGTAGTGGTTAGCATACATCCCTGTGTTACACCATGTGGACCAGCACAGGTTAACAGTACACCTGCCTGATGTGTGGCATATGACCTTGATAATGACATGTAGTATGATGTGATCGGCTGACGTGTGCAATGACATGCATACATGTTTAACACAGTGGTGTCCTGTTGAATACACAGTGGGGCAATGGTGTACCAATTCAGTGTTGTCTGTCCACCCTACAGATATACTGCAAATTTAGCTGATGTGCATGGCCATTACATGGAATCATGAAGAGTCTCTAGTGCTATACAGTGTGAGTTACAGACAGGGTTCATAGCCATGACTGTGTTTAGATACAATACATATATATATATATATATATATATATATATATATATATATATATATATATATACTGTGGATGGTACCCACATCACTGAGGTGTATACACACTAAACCATGATGTGGACATTGTGACACAGGTCACTGATGGGTATACGGATGACACCCCTGCACATCTGCAACCATATTGCTGCAGCCTGGCAACTATGGGCAGTCATGGTGAACATGTCAGTACACCATGTCCCACATGACATCTGTGTACCACACACACACACACACACACACACACACACACACACACACACACACACACACACACACACAAGGAGCTAGTATGGCATATATGCCCATCACCAGCAATGGGAATGTACTGTATCTGTGGCCTGCTGTGGATACTGAACAGGTAACTGCTGTCATGTTGCAACACCCTCAAGATGTTAAGCACATCCTATGTGATGGATTGATGTTACACCTACACAAGATATGCACAGGCCTGTAGGATGTCTAGCATTCCACATCTACATTATGACCATTATATAAAGGCCATGGCTGATCCATGTGTAGCCATTGTACGACAGGGTGCACACAAAAGCACACTTCTAGTGTATATGTTGCTCCCTGTCTCTGGCCATCCTCCATGGCCATGTGTGTACATGTGTTGTCCAAGTTATAGTGATGGGCATCTATTTCACATGTCTGTATTGTCCCACATGACATATATGCTCCACTGACAACAGGGTTATACAGTTAAAGGGTGGTATGTGGGATATGTTTTCAGATTAGGTAGGCAGTGTAGCAGCCAGGCCAATAGATGTCATGGACATGTCAAGATAGCACATCACATTGTGTGACATTCATAGCAGGGCTATGATCCACACCGGTGAAACCTGTGTGCTGGCCATACTCCAGCCCACTGTGTAGTACTGTTTGTATTCACCACATGTGTAGACCAGATCTGTTGTACGTTCCTAAAGTGAACAGCACTTCCACCATTGTATGCACAGCTGTTAACACATCTGGCAATAAGGTTTGTGAGGATTCATGTTGGTGAGATGATTCACATAGTTTGCAAGTGTGGCACATGGATAGTCATTGTGATACATTGCAAGTCCGACCTGTATATTGTGACAGGACCATACATTATGTGTACATGTTGTGAATGGCCACATGGCAGATAGATTTGTGCATTACGGTTCCTGGTAAATAACACTCTCACCTGCAATGGGCTGCTGTCGCCACAGAATGCCAGAGGTACCTAAATAGGAGTAACGCAACAGTATGAACATAAACCACCCCTGTATAAAGGCTACAGGGAGCAATGTGCATAACACATACACTAGTACATTAGACTATACTATGGTGTATGCACATGTGTGCATACACAGAGAAGCATACTATAGTATGTGGCATGTGTGTATACATGCCTTGCATATGATGTTACATTACATATTGTACAGTGACACATGCAGCTATATGGAATATAGTTTTATAGGTGCAGTACTGACTTACCAGGCAACTCCAGGCTCAGTGGTTGAGAGACACCCACCACCACAATATCAGCTAAGGCTTGTGGATGTGGTTCTGCAGGTGTCCCCAGGTTGGCCAGTAGCTCCTCAGTACGTGTGTGAGTGGGGGCTGGGTTGGTGGTCCACCACCTGTTGCACCTTGTTCCCTGGTGATTGCATTTGCATGCTGTTTCGCCCATCTAATGAGGTCTGTACAGTGTCTGTGCACCTGCTGGTATGTGTGGTTGTGGCTACCCATATCATTAACCCTCCTGTGAAGTTCCATCCACAGGGCATCCCGCTGCTGTGCATCCTGTGGCACATGGCTGAACAGGATATCATGATTGTCAAGTAGGTATGGAATGAGGGCCTCATCCTCCAAGTGGGTAAAAGGGGGTAGCCTTGTACGTGGCATACCTGGAAGACATAATGATGGAGACAGGTCACAGTAACTCACAGAGACATACAGAGGTACAGCTGAGCATACATGTGTATCACACTTATTACGTTTAAATAGCTGTATTTGCAAATCTACATGACACTGATGTTTTTGTGTCACTCACATGTGACACTCAATGGTGAATGGATATTATCACCATATATGTGTGTGTGTGTGTGTGTGTGTCACCTGATTACATTGCTCATACTCCATGTGGATGCTGTCTTGATATGGGCATGTCTGTTTGCCTGTACTGGTGTTCCTACCTATCAGCACATGGCTGGATGTGTCCACATTAATGCAGTCGACCTTGATGCTGTGTATATGTCACACATAAAGACTTACACTGCCTTAACAGACATGACTTGTGACCCTGCAGACTTGCTCACATAAGGTTTTACATGTATGTGTTCTGCCATATACATCTACATGGCACTGTACAGCAATTTAACATCCTGCCATGTATCACCTGTGTTGCACGTGTGATACACAGGGGATACTAGCTAGCCAGATGGTATTTGCAGGGATGGATATCAACTACAGCAAGTACAGTCAAAGTCAACTAGTAGGCTATATGCCATGGGCCATGTATGAATCTAGGATGAAAGGTTAACTGGCAGTAGCCGACATGTGGGTCTCTGGGGCCAGGTGGAGCAGTGCCACAATACTGATCCACAGGGTTAATGATACATTTACCATGCGGTCATCACACCATGTCTGAGAGGGGAGCGATATGCAGTTTTGATGGACAGGAATGCATAGTATGGCAGGACTATGTAAAGTGTATGAGACAAGGATCTGTCCAGCATGTGGAAGGTGGATGTCCATGAAGTATGTGTTTGAGATCAGGATGTGTACGTGTAGCATGTCCAACATCACTGGGTTGGATGTGGATTTATTCAGGGTATGCATCATGCTACTTAGTGGAGATGGGGAATGGGAAGGCTGGTGTAGGCCATCAGCACATGGCCAATACCCCTTAAAGGAAATATGTGATCTAATATGGGTCACTTGAGTGCTGTGTATGGCTGAACAATGATCTCTATATTCATGGATGGCACCCTGTCATTATTAGGGTTGCCACATTTGACTAACTGACAGGTGTGGTGACATAGCTATCACAGAAAAGACAACTGCCCATCTGCATCCCTTACACACAAGTGTCCATTATGTTGATCGCTGCCCAGGTGGTAGTTCATGGGTACAGGTTTATTAACATAGTTTTGACAATGCAATATGTAGCTGTCAGATTGTGGCCATATGTCACACACACCTCACCCACAAAGCCCCTTCTGTATGTTGTTCGCAACACTCTTGAGTCAGCTATTGCTCCTAGATCATAGTCATTCACATACTTCAATAGGCAGATGCCTTCTGTTTGTCTGTGAGGTATGGACTACAATGAGGGGGAATACAATTAATTAACCCTGTCTTACTGCAGCTGCCACTGGTGTGATGAGCATGTATTATTCAGACACCTACTGTAGTGTTGATTCTGCAGCAGTACTGTTGCAAAACACTCCTGTGACATAGGAATGTACATCTAGTATACCGAGTGTAGGTGGTACACAGCATGGGTGATGATGTCCTATGACCTGGCAAGGTTATGATATGAAGTGTGAAATTAACCTTACTGTCATCTACATCTGTACTGCTGACATCAATTATTTGATCAAGGTTCATGGCCTTTCATACCAGACTCAGCAGGGTAGTAGTGTAGTACTTCCCATTATCAGTGGTGTCTCCCCTTTTGTGGGTTGTGATACCTGTTGGTGTGCACCATTCAGTGTGTACACAGCCTGACATGGAGCTATGTTTTACATGATGTGTACGTGAAGATCATCTTGTTTTGCCATATGTGTATGATACAACCTGTGATGTGGACAGGTCCCATGCAGCCTGAGTGCAGCTTGTACCTGCATAGGTGTGGTTACAGCGACCCTGTGGTGTAAATGGATATATGATTGTGTACCTGTTGGGGGGCAGTGTGTTTATCTTATCCAAGACCCTATCTGGATTGCTTATTGATGCTCAGCACTTGTTCAGAACTTGTAAGCACTACGTAAGCTATTAATTACTATAGCACTCAATCTTCCTCATTACCTAGAGGTAAACAAGTTTTGTACATACTTTTCTCACTTGCTTAGAGTAAAATAGCTCTTGTACTCACTTTCCTCACTTATCTAGATGAATGTAGTTCTATATTCAGGCATGTCCAAGAGTCAACTGCCTTTTTTCTCGCCTGTCTATCTGATGAATCTGGACATCTTGAGGCAATGTACACATTGCCTCATGTACACAGACAAGACTCTCTGTCTACCACCCAGCACTACAACCTGTGAGAGATGCACTCATCTAGCCAAACTGGAGGTAAAGGTCTCTCTAATCAAGCCTGACCTTGACTGTCATGTGGAGAAGGTACACAGTTGCACAACACCACACTCATCACATAAGTCTCACTGAATCTACCCCACCATGGTTTCTGGAATTCATAAACACCAATGCCCTGACTCAACATTTCCACACACCCACCAGGGGCAACAATATCCTAGACCTAGTCATTACCAACATGAGTGACTGCTGCTCCACACGTGAAGCCAACTCCTCATTGGTCCGATCATTCCATGTGCTGAACACCGTTGATATCCACATCCCGCACCTACCCCTATTAAGGGACTCACAGTATAATATGTCTACAAGGCCAACTACATGCTTGTTAAGACAGATGTGGTGGGCATCATGACACCCATGCAAATGGACAGTACTGTTACAACTGCTGAATCCTACACAAATGCACTCTATAAGCACTTACAGGAGTGCATGGCTTGTGCTATCCCAAACAGAACCAGGATGCTATACTCCTAATTAACTAACCCAATCTGGTGGTCCCCCTGCCATAAACATATTGTGCTACAGGAGGAAGACACTGTTGCAAAAGAGAGTACAATTCCATGCGTGGATGAGCTCCTTGGTCAGCCTCAGTAAGAAAGTGAGATCCCTTATAAGATCCTCCAAAGCTAGCTATGAAAACAAAACCGCCACTAATTCCAACAAAAAACCACAAAGCATTCTATAGCTATGTCAAATATTTCGATGTCAACACCCAGATCTGCTCTGAGTTACAGCACAAAGGCATGAACATTACAGAACCAACTGATATTGCCAATATCCTGTCAGATAGGTTTAGTACTACCCCCCTCAAAGCTGCACACTCTAAAGCCAATATCACAGCATCCGTGGGACCAGACAACATCCCCGGCTGCATTTTACATGAACTTCAGTATGTACTGGCTCCCCACCTATGCACCATGTTCAATAATAGCCTCACATCAGGCGTAGTTCCCCCTGAATGGAGCACAGCATCAGTTATCCCACTCCACAAAGGTGGCGCCACAATGGACCAAGGGACCTATTGCCCTATAGGCCTGACTAGCCTGGTCTGCAAGGCTATGGAGCACATCATGGATCTCAGTCACAGAGACATTGGGTACCTCCAAACCTTTGACCCCTCCCAGTTTGGCTTTGTTAAGGGCAAACCATGCCTCCTAAACCTGGTGGACTTCTTAGAGACAGTTACCAAGGCATTAGATGAGGGTAAAGAGGTCCACACAGCCTACCTAGATCTCACAAAGGCTTTCAACACCATTCCTCATTCTGGTGTTATCAACATACCCATCTGCCTGAACATTAACCCCTATGTCATGTAATGGTTTGCAAAGTGGCTCACGGACAGAACCCACACAGTGGGAGTTGCATACCCTAGGTCCGACTGTATACCAGTTACAAGTGGCGTCCCCCAGGGCTCAGTCCTAGGACCCCTCATGTTCGGTATATAATTCTCTAACGTACAGGCAAGCACAGGAGGGCTTTGGCTGAAAAGGTTTGCAGACGACTGCAAACTAGGGGACATAATTGTTTCCCCAGCTGTTACAGACACCCTCTGGAAGGGTCGCACTGAGACGGATACTTGGTGTCAATATCATGGCCTCAAGCTGAATGCCAAAAAGTGCATAGTCATCCCCTTTGGATATAACTAATTACCCATGGACTACCACATAGGTGCTAGTCCTCTACATACAGAAAAGGTAATAAGGGATCTGGGAACCCTAGTAGATAGCAATCTCTTCTTCGATACCCATAATGACAAGGTGGTTAGAATATCATTCTACGTGGCCCCCCTAATCTCTAATGGGTTCGCATCCAGATCAAAGGAGGCCACTGTACCTCTCTACTCATGACTTATTAGACCCATTAAAGGATACAACACCCCATTTGGGATATACCTTACAAGACAACTGCAACAACTTGGAAGACCACAACAGTACCACACCAAGAGGATTACTGACCTCAAACAGATGACCTATGCAGCCCAATCTAAGAAACTCCAGCTGTACTCGGTTGCATACCGCATACTCACAGGTGAGCTCTGCTTGACATACAACGCCCATGTCCAATCCAGTATTGCTGGATATGCTCCACCTAAACAGAGGCCCCTGAGAGCCATATGCTCTAGGGATATACACCTAACCACAACAATGACTAAGACGTGCTGGATGGATAGATTCCTGACCTGGACACTCCCCATGCTTTGGAACATGATTCAAATGTACATCAGGCAGGACCCCTCATTAGCACTCTTCAAGGGAAAACTCGACATGTGGATGGGAGACAGACATGTACCCCGTGGATCACTGCAGTGGACAGAGGCACAGGGAACTAATGGCTCTGCCGTTCAGAGGCACAGGGAACTAACTTAAGGTGGTTGCAAAAGCCAACACACTCTAGCTAGGTTTATAAATACCCTTGGTAAGACAGCTTAGTACCTTACCTTTGCACTTATTACATGATTTATGTGCATGGATAGTTAACTAGCTCTTCCATTTTACTTTGCTATCATGCTGATAAACTGTTGGGTGACTACAAGTCATATGTATCCTGTTATTGTGTATTGTAAATGCCAATAGACATAACTAATGCTTGCCTAACATAACAGTAATGCTATATAACTTGTAACACATATCTGTCTACAATACTGTACATTACACAGTTATTGGCACAATATCCCACAATGCAAATCATAATTGCACAGTGGGCCAACCTTTGACGTTATTCTCAGTAATACACCCATACATATGGCTACTGT
The DNA here is from genome assembly GCF_019279795.1 of Protopterus annectens. Classification (NCBI taxonomy): domain Eukaryota; kingdom Metazoa; phylum Chordata; order Ceratodontiformes; family Protopteridae; genus Protopterus; species Protopterus annectens. Next base: position 40,407,180 of record NC_056726.1, on the reverse strand, counting down.
TACAATATATCAACATATACTATCCCGTTATAGCACATACTTGTTGGACCAGCCCTGCCACTGACAGTGGCTGGTGAGAAATATTTGTGTTCAAAGCCCTTATATAGCATCCCTTGTAGTGTATGTGGTGTTTACCTTGTGACCTACAGCAGTACACACATACATACTACAATTGTTACTATGCTTAACAATACATCACTACAAGATAACTTTTTCCACTATATGGATTGCGTGCACTTTAAATATTACAGAACAGGTACTAAATACACAGACATACTGAATGTTCTACATACCTTATTAGTAACCCGAGGTGTCGTTGACTGTTGATTCAATCCTTTTCAGTTTGTGTTTCAATCTTCTTTGTAACATTCTGCTGGTATATATGGATGGTTTGAATGTGTGATAAGCCATCCTTTTCTAGTTAAATATTGGTGACATGTGGTGTCCTGACCACCAACTGGTGTTCTAAAGTAGTTAATTCGATGCACATGAGCTGTGCAGCTACTCCATTAGCTGATACCATGGCAACAGTGGTGTATAACTGAGTACTCCTTTTGGGCATTGTCTGTTTGCCTTACTTTCAAGGAAGATGGCCTGGATGTGTTGTTTGTGATGTATTTCAACAGCTATATGGAGACAGACAGAGATATATTAGCTTCATGACTCCCATGGATTGTGTGTAATGGCTAGACGATTTTGTTCTACATGTGAGTACAGCTGTTATATTTCAGAACATTGCTGCTTATGCAGGATTTGTTTCTACCTGATACTTCTGCAGTTGTTTAAGTATGGCAAGGATGTTTGGGCAGCTTAAGGCTGTATGGCTATGCATGAACTGTTATGTGGTTTATAGTGTGCTCACCAGACATCCTTGATTTGGTGTACATGTGTATCATACTGTGCTGTTACTCAGTAATTGGTAACACATCTGGTGTACACACAACCCTCTGAAATGGGATTAGTGCATACAAACCCTGAAACATCAGCAGCTGTTCCAATGTATAACAGCAACTATTTCACATAGGGCCATGTTAATGTATCTCTGACAAGGTATGTTTAGGCTTCTGCAGATGTCGTACAGTGAGTGAATGATTTGTGATGTTATTACAGTTTGTATTGTAGTTTGTTTGGGTGTGGGGGTGATGTTGCTGGGTGTGCATAGCAGATGTAGGTGTGTAGGAAATGCTTTTATACATAATCGATATATGCGTGAGGGTTCCTTCTCTATTTGAACACCTATCCTTTAGTGGACTAATACTATGGTAATTGCAGGCTGATTCATTAAGGCACTGTTAAGTGGTTCCTGTATAGCATGCAGGTGATGTTAGTCCTTGAATCCTTTTGGCAATACATCAGAATGTGATAAAGTGTTGCTACATGAAAGCTATGTATTTCTGTCATAGGCATTTGCTGTCATTGTAGTTGTGTTGGTGACTGACCCTCTTTGGCTAGCGTTGCCACCTTTTTATATGGCCATAGTGGGACATTTTCGGGAGACAAATCAGATTTTATAGGCCGACACAAACCCACAGTCAGTACAAGGGATAGAACTTTCCTTTCTTGCCTAAATATAAGCTTATTTTTGTAGCAGTTTAGTTGCTTATCCTGTTTCTTGTAACATGTAGGTAGTTTAGATACAGAAAGAACTATTGTATGCAACTATTACATTACATATGGGACATAATTATGTCCTACAATCCCAGGACACTTGCCACGTTTAATATATTTGGTCAGGACACAACCGCCCAAGGAGGGACTGTCACTTTCCAAGTGGGACAGCTGGTAACACTATCAATGGCTCATGTCCATAGCACATATTTGTTATGGTGTATAGGCATATACTCTCCATATCCTTTGTTCATAAAGATTGGTCGTGGCTGAATGTGTGATTGCTATGGTCCATGTTATACTCATATATGAACACTTCAACCGCTGTATATAGGACACACAGTTCAGACGCCCACAGTACCGGGCCCAGACTCTCATACCCCACATTACTGACAGCGACAGTAACTCGCAAAAGTAACATGAGCATGGAACACACACATGCACACACAGACACACTGCTACCCTCCACATCCAAACAAACCATCCTACACTATGTATGAGCAGGTAGGCAAGCCCCCCTACACCCCCATGTAGGTGTCTGTGCCCCCCACACCCACATACTTTAATATTCTACCTCCTAGATCGCGCAAACAGATGCACAAAGCTAACACACACCCACACATTACAGTCCCCCAGGAACACACACCACACTCAGAACACACACTTACACACACTACAGCCCTCAGAAACACACTTTCACACAGTAACCTACCTGAACTGCAACATCAGAAGCAATGACTAACTGCCCCTTAACATTGTGATTTTAAACCTCGCACATCTGGTGTTTCGGTACTGTGTTCTTTCGGACCTTAAGCCTCGGGATTACACTCATCGGTATGTCAAGCAGTCGGTATGTGGTAGGTATCCCATTTATATGTACCTCCATGGTTATGTAGATGTTGTTAACCTATCTATATATCTACATATATATGTATATCCCCATATATTGACATATATCTCTCTCTCTCTCCTTCTCTCTCTATATATATGATGATGTATATATATATATATATATATATATATATATATATATATATATATATATATTATATGTATAACATACACCTTTCATTGGGTACATATGCTGGTTTGTCCTATTTCCACACATTCATACCTTTTGTGTTTTATCCTGTCAGTATACACAACTGCCATTGGTACATCTCAGGTAGCTTAGTGGCATGTTATTGTGAAGATTATGTACATGGTTGCATGTTCTAATCCTGGCAGTGGTATTTTACCTCTCAGAGCAGGCACTGGTAGTGCAAGGGTGATTAACGCACATTTCAGCAGTTGTTTGTTCAACATGTTTGTTATTCTGTGGAATGCTACCTATATATGCAAGCTGTGTTTAAGGTATACTATGTAACAAGTAAACATCTGAGAAGATTCCTGTTGGGGATACTCCCCATTATTTGGAACTACATCCCTGATTACATTATACAAACCCCCTCACTAACACTCCAGGGAATCCTTGCAGAGTGGGTGGGGAACAGTGGATTCACCCTAGGGATCCCGCAATTGGCTCTGCTCCACAGAGGGACAGTTAGTTAATTGGTGGGCTGGCAACAGCAGACACTTTTTGCCTATGCTTATGAGTGGCCTCGGGCAGTTGGGCATGTACCTACCTATATATCTATGAACCTCTACATACAGTATGGACATATGCTGATAGCTTAATTTACTGTTCAGGTATTGACTTACCTTGTGCCAATGGCGGTTGTGTCTACAATAGTATAGGGCTACCTATGTAGGATGCACACAATAGACCATCTATACATGACAATTTACAGGTGGTCGTGTGTGTGTGCCATCCATGTTTGCTGTGTGTGCAGGTGGAGAAGGGTGTCAGTTCATGAGTGCCTACACTATCAGTGTGTGTGCTATATGTTCCCTCTTTGTCAAGGCATGGGCATATTGGGCATGCCTCCATCTGTCTACTGGGGCTAGCACAGGGTGTTCATGGTCTGAGTCCCTCTGTGCCTGTGGGTCTCTTGGCAATGGTGGTGGGCTGTGAGGGCCTTCATCATTCTGTCCCTGCTGCAGCTGTTTCCACAGGATCATATTGTGTAGCATGGCACATACTATGAAGATGTGGGCACACATGCCTGGAGAGTACTGCAAGGCTCCACCATATATGTCCAAGCAGCAGAACCATGATTTCAGTATCCCAAACATGCGCTCTATGATGATTCTGGTTTCTACGTGTGCCTCATTATGGTGTTCTTGCGTGGCTGTGTGTGCATTTCTGATGGGAGTCATCATCCATGGTTCCAGTGCATAGCCAGCATCCCCCACCAGGTGGCCATATGGGATGCCCCCCCTGGCAAATACCTGATACAGCTGTGAAGCATGCCAGATGTGGGAGTTGGGAAAGCTTCCAGGGCTGCCAGCACACACATCCATGATAATGCCCTGGGTATTGCACATGACCTGGCAGTTGATGGAGGGGTATCCCTTGCGGTTTATGTAGCGCCTACCCTGCTCACCGGGCGGTGACATGATGTGTATGTGCATGCAGTCTATTGCACCCAGTACCTCCGGGTAGTCTGCCACACAGTGGGAGAGACACATATTGCTAGCCAACTCCTCCTGCATTCAGGGGAAATATATGTGCTCATTGGCATGTGGTAACATGGCATCCAGGAACTGGTGGAGAACCCTGGATGCTGATGCCTGTGAGATACCCATGATATCCCCAGTTGGTCTTTGAAAGGTACCTGTGGCTAGTATTCTCAAGCTTACACATACCTTCGTGTCCATTGGGATGGGTTCCTCACTGTAACTTCTGGATCCGGGGCGTGGCTGGCACAGCTCAACAAGTTGCTGTATGATGTCCCTGTCTGGGTCTGAACACTCTTCTCCTCCTCCGGTGCCTGAGATGGTTGTCAGCATCATCCTCCACACCACCGTCAGTCTCTAACACATGCTGGTGAATCAAAGCTATGGTAGCCCCAAACATGTACATATTAAAAGTTCCCCATCTGTATACACCAATGGGTCAGAGTGTCTGGGAATACACAAGTGTGTGTATGGGGCTTTCACACCATATACTATTGTGCAATGGATGATGATGCTGTAATTGGGTGTGTTTGTGCAATTCCAGCTGCGGAGTATCTTAATTATTGGTTTCACAGCAGGTACTGCTATTGTGAGGCCTTTGGTGGTGACTTACGCTTGGCTGCCATGATTCATCTATTGCCCTTGACTTCAATTTTCGACCCGATTCCCGTCCCATTGCCAGGCATGCATCCAGCTGCTGACTTTCTCGTTTTTTACTTTCACAACCCAGGATTGTGTTGGGAAATGTGTTATGTAGCTGATCTACTGTAAGTTTGCTTTGTTCTGCTGTGACAGTTCTCTTTTCTTTACTGTATGGCACCTCCCCTTTCCTGTTCTGCAGGTAGCTGCTAGCAGCCTTGTTAGCTGTTGTCAATGGCCCACTGTGAGTTCCTAGGTGTTAATTACTCATTTGTACTCCAATTACCATGCTGCAGCATTTCCTTATTGTCTTCCTGTATCCTTCCTGTTTCAGCTGTGGTGCACGCCATCCACAGCTGTTTACAGGGTTTCGAGCACATTTTCATCCACATTGATATGCACTTTCGGTTACCTTGTGTGGTCTCAGCTAAGCAAAGTTATGGCTACTTCTACACCCCTATCCTGTGGCTTTGCTTAGCAACAGGCAAACCAGATTAGCAATGATCCAATGTGCTTACAACTACGGTGGTGCACCCCTCTCTTGATGTCATGTGTGCTTCCAGGCCACTCCTCAGTATTGTACAGCTATGCTATGTGGTACATCCGTACGCCAGCGGGGCATTTGCGATTCAGTATTACTTGACACATTTGCATGGCATTGACTACTAATTAGAAGTTACTGTGCAGAACACTGTCACAGACCCTTGGCAACCTTTGCGCCATGGTTGTGGTGTAGCAGGCGTGCCATTGACTATTATGGGGAATTCATGAATTGTGCTACATTGCAGTTTTATGACATCTAAATGTATTTTCCTTGTGATCCTGTTTGCAAACAGATACACTGCAGTTTTACTTTGCGTTAATGTGGCCATGACATTAAATGTTATTTTTTATGTGTTGTGCAAGTTTTTTTATGCCATTGGCTATATATTTAGCCACTGGCATATATTAACATTGTAATACGTAAGTTTGGTCTGCTTTCATGGCTCCGATTCTATGTTTGAAAAAATGTAAACCTTTTTTTTGGTTTACATATCTTCATGCTTACACTACGCCTGCACCACTTCATGAATCACTATATACCTTCATTTGTATGCTACACTGCTGTGCATGGGGTAATTAGCATACATGCGCCGGGAGCTGCGCAGCTCTGGCGTATGTTGGTAGTGCACATGGAAACAGCTCGTACCTGAATCGCTTGGCGGCCATATTTGGTGCTAGATGACCAATGCTACTCCAGTGCCTGGCGCAAGCTTCGTGAATCCCGGGGCTTGTCTTTGTATCCATAAGCATTCTACCTCATTAGCTGTATTTGGTGGAAAACCATTTGTGGGGAGAGTAACTCCATTCCATTGAAGTATCTGATTAGCCTTTCCTTCATCTCAGCTGTCCTCCAGCTACTACAGCTTTTATGGTTCCAAATTCAAAATCACTTTTCTACCCCATGACCCAAGTGAAATCAACTCCCACTAGCTGTTTCACTATAGTAAGGTGCACTGCATTTTTTGAATGTCTTAAGACAACCTGTCTATTATTTCATTCAGGTTCAACCTTGTATTAAAAGCAATCACATATAAGCTTCTACTGTGTTAAAATCTGGCCATGTCTTGTCTTTTAGTTGTTAATGTCTAGCAAATGCATTAACACATTTATACTGGCTTTTGCTCTAGGATTCGATGATAGCAAGTGACATTTTGGTTTGTAAACTGTACAGTTACAGCAAGTAGGTTTCTAGTGTGTTGCCATCTGATTAAGCTTTTTTTTTCTGTTGGTAATGCCTAGCATCTAAACAGTTGTTAATCTGAGACATTTCTGTTTGTGAAGAGTTGAGTCATTGCCTAGTAGTTTCATATCTATTAACATTCAAGCTGTTTATTCTAAAGAGCTTAAATGCCACATTTGCAGACTGTATGTTGTGGAGCAGAACCCTCCATCTCAGTAATCCCAGACGTGCATGGCAACACATAACTCTTGTTAGCTGATTTATTTTTCATCCTTCTAAACTCTGGAAGCCTCCAGTTTTACAATCCCAAACTTGTATACCAAAACAAATCTTCTGTTAGTTGCTTTATTTTCCAGTTTAAAGTCTATAAAGCACAAATGTACAGCTGTGAAATATAGTGCTTTACTTATGTTGTTAAAATAGTACTTAAATGCAGCAGAGTATAGAATAGTTGTTCATCTACCCAATTCAACCACCGAACAGTCCTAAATATTTTAATCTGTCTCTCTCCCACTGTATTAAGCACATAGTTTCCCTGACAATGCTCGCTGCAAAAGTAAGACAATATCACTGCCATGGGAATTTCTATAGCTGAATTTCACTCCAGTTGTAAAAGCACAAAAGGAAAAATAACTTCAGTTAAAACCGACGTAAGGCAGTCTCCAAGAATCCAATTAAACTGCAGAAATACCTTGTTTTCCCTCACTTCTGCATCAGTGTGTTCTGTACTGTAGTGTCAAATCTGCTGGAAGGGCTCCCTCACCCCCATTCACAAGCCTTATACTGCTTAAATTATGAAGCTTAATTAACACTTTAGCATATTTTACTTTAGCAGTGCAAACATTCCATGGAGAAAGCAAATACAGCCCATAACAATAAAAGTAAATGTTGTGACTCACCTCAAGCAGAGTTCAAAGACCTTGTCATTGTATCCAGAAACATTCTACCTCATTAATTGTTTCTGGAGGAAAACCATCTGCTAGGGGAGTAACTCCATTCCATTGAAGTACCTGATTGATCCTGCTCCATTCGCCTTCACTGTGCTTTGGCTTACTACCTACCCCCAATTCCCACCCACACCCACACCATCATACTGTTATTGTACGCTAATCTCCACCCACCACATTACCACCTATTACAAAATAGTTTACAATATATACTTTTGCTCCTACTTCATCCACCCACTAACCATTTCCTACCTTTTATTTTCTATCTTTCAGCTGGATTCCTTCTACGTTATAAGTTGTAAGTAACTTGACAACTCCTTCCACTTCACCCAACCCACAATCAGTCAAACCCTATCATAGGTTCATAGAGTCATAAAAGGTTACTAAACTAATAGTCCTAGAGTCCTTACAAGCCTAGCCATATTTATCCCATGTTGCCCAAATTATCAGTGGTTTGGTGAGTGAAGTTCACAGAGATACAGGTCTGTGGCAGTTAATACTGACTTCCTCTATCTGGGAGGGACATGGGTGCCACAACATGAGTGAATTTGTAGTCATTCATCCACTAATCTAGGTCAAATTTGAAGAGGATCAGAGAGGGTCTCTGTCTAGCTTGAACTGGAAGCTTGTTCCTGAGAAGTGTCAGTCTCTGGGAAAAGTATCTAACCCTCCAGGATGACCTGTTCATGTCAGAGGCTAGGTTAATATCCCTGGAGTGAGTGACCCTCATGAAATTTGATATAAAAATCTGTAGCATTTCCATCAAGGCCAGATCAGAGACTACTCTGTAAGCCATGCACAGGTCATCCCTTAGCAACCTGTTGGAGACAGAATACAGTGATAGGGCTTTCAGTCTTTCCATGTAAGACTTGTTTTGTGTACCCTGTAATTTCTTGGTGAGAAACCTCTGTAGTCTGCCCAATTATTGCAGGTGTCTTGTGAGGTACATGCAAAAGGGAGCATTCTACTCAATTAATGATTTGATGAGAGTAGAGTATAATGGAGCATTCTCTACATCTTTCTATCTGTATCCTGTTTGCATTTTTCCTAACTGAACACACATAATAATTACCATGCTATTCAAAGTACTGCAGGTCATTTCCTCTCCTTTTTTCCACAAATAACCAATTATCATACATCTCTCAACACTAGTTTTATCCACAACACTCAGTTCATTGCTCAAAATGGCAATTACTCCCATATTTCATTAAGTATAGCCCACAACCTTTACAATCTGTCTCACATACATCTTTTAAAATAATCTTATATAAAAGTAAGTAATCCAACCAACAGATTTGTCACAAAGATCAAATTTAAAACCAAGTGGCATTGAATATTCTAGCTATCTTTACCAAGTCTACAACTATGCTGTGACACCCCAACCCCTGTCTAACCTTAACATCCCCTCCTATAATGGTCCACACAACCATTAAGAATGTAGAACCACACTCTTGCAACTTGGGCAAAACAAGTCTAAAATTTATTTTTATTTAATATTTGTTTACTTAGAAAGTCTGACTTGGAGCAAAGCCAATTTTTAGTGGAGGTCCAGGGAGAAGCGCTCCAAATGCATTTCTTTGTAACATGTAACAGGAGCACCTAGAGGAAACCCACATGAATGCAGGATGGACATGCAGTCTGTGCACAGAAGGCACCTCAGTCCGAGAATCGAACCGGAGAACCTCTTGCTGTGAGGCAACAATGCAACTGCTTTGCCACTGCACTGTCCATTTATAAATATATTTATAATTGATTATAATTATAAATATTAACCTTTGAAGCATCTGTAATTAAGTAACTGAACTGCATGCTTTCATATCTCATTACAACCCTGATATCCTCAGTATCACAGAAATGTGGCTAAAACACACAGTCAAAGAAACCAAAATCCTTTCTCCAGGCTATAGTATCCTTTGAGCAGATGGTATATCCAAAAAAGCAGGTGAGGGTAGCTATTACATACCTAAAACATCTGAATAGTCCCATTATCAGAAAAAAAAAAACATTCCTCATTCAATAATACAGAGATTCTTATTGCCTTACTCTAACTAAAATCTTATGGACCATATGCATCATAGCCTTATATAATCCCCCTGGCAATAACATCAGCACAACAGAAGACATCCTGTCCTGGGCATCTACCAATATACCACAGGAAACCATCATCCTTAGGGATCTTAACATAATCAGCGCCAACATTTTATCTGGTACCCCCACTGCCAGTATTAACCTGCATGGGTTTCTCTCAGATTATCAATATACCAGCAAGATATAACAAGCCCTAATCTAAGACCTCTATTTCAGACTGGATTCTCTGAACTAATCCTAGCAATATCTATAACTATGGTACACTGTCTGATAACCTAGGTTACCACCTGTCCAGTCTTGTGAAGAGGCTTGTGTGCAATCCAGTAAAACATCACACATACAAGAATGTGCATAACCAATACAATTTTAATGTAGACAGTTTCACCACCACTCTCAAGCAATACAATTGGAATATGTTAGGAAATTTTCCTTTAGATGAAGCCACCCTTGAATTTAACAAAACCTTTACTAATATATTGACTGAACATGTTCCCATCAGAAGAGAAAGAGTTAAACTTAATCCAGCAGCATGGCTATCTAAAAAACAGTGGGCAACAAATGATGCTTAGAGACAAGGCCTGGAAAGCATGGTATAACAACAAATCCCAACTTCTACACTTCTGACAGAAGATAAATAAATTCAAACAGTGTAAGGCATGGAAGAAAGAAACTCCACCATTAAACAAAATGCAGTATAAGGCATGAAAAAAGAAACTTCACTATTGTAACTTACAACAGGCACATCTAAATAATCATAAAAAATTGTTGGCATCAGTCCATAATCTACTCAATCCAGGACAAAATCAACAATTCACTCCCTCACCAGAAGAAACTTCATCAACATTCACTACTTCTTTCAAGGTGTAGCCTCACTTATCAAAGGCAACCCCACCATCAAACAAACCCCTGCCAAAAACAAACCTTAGAATCTCACTTCTCACACAAACCTATCCCTACCTGCACCATAAGAAAATACCTCCTAAAACTAAAAACTACATGCTCTGCTGTAGACTATCTTCCTTCTGAATTCCCAAATATTGTAGCTGAAGCTCTGTCATATCCAGTATCTATATTAATAAACAGATTCATTCTAGAATCTCATATCCCAGCCACTTGGAAGAAGATATACATGCTTCCTCTTCATAAAGAAAGACCATCTGCTGGCTACTCCACATTCAGATCATTTGTCATCCTGTCACCATTATCTAAAATATTAGAACAGTGTATCCAGTTCCAGTTACTGCAGTACCAAACCATAAACAATCTCGTCTCTCACTAACAGCATGATTTTTATCCCAACTATAAGACAACTACTGGCCTATATGCTTTGCTGATACCATTAATAAAACAGAATTACTGGAAACTTAGTGTCATCCTTATTCGCAGATCTGTCTAAAGCATTCTTCATCTTCTCTCATCATAAACTATTACTAAAGCTTTCCTCCTTGGGTATTTCCTTCTCCCTCTCCTGGTTTAACAACTACCTAACAGATTCCAAGCAGTCAAATGGAAGCAAGAATACACATAATTTCTACTCATTACTGTAGGAGTGCTACAAGGTTCCATACGTGGATTTCTTTTGTTTGACTCTACACTCATCTGCATAGCCTCTGACCTACATAAACTTGAAGAAATTACTCAAGAATCCTTTACATCCATACCATGGACATTAGTAGCAAAATAACCTTAGGAATGCATGGCGTTCAGACAGATATATCTGCTAGAGCACAATCCAAGAGCTGATGTAATTCAGGCCATTTGTGTGTCAGTTTACAGCAATGTAGTTCCACATTCTTCTATGACTTACTCATGTAAAACATGCATGCAAACATTTTTTTCCAATAAAATATTGGCTAAAGTGATGCTAGGGATTTGTGTTTCAGGGGGCATGGCCAAGATGGCTAACTAAGAGCAGCAACTGGTGAAAGCTCTGTGACTGAAAACTTTTTTCTGATAAAAAATATAATGAAAAAAATTGGAGATACTTTGCTAATTTTATTCACTAATTGAGAAAAGATCTATAACTTCATATTCTTCCAAAGCTGTATTTTTTCTATCAGAATTTCAACTCAATGGTTAAGAGAGAAAATACTTCCAACATCAGTCACTCAAGAAATGATAAAGATTCTTGTGTTAAAAAAGACATCCAGTTAATACTATCTAGTATGCAGGATGTATTATTTAAAATAGACAAACTGGATACCAAACTAGAAAGCTTCAAAGAAAAGACCAGAAAGTGAATGGAACATTTTGAAATTCTTATGAAATGATAAAATACACAAATCAGTGCTTTGGAAGAAACTTTAAATGATCATGAAGGAAAAATAACAAAGGTGAGTCTCAGACTGAATTTCTTTTAAAACAAAATAACTAGCTCATAGAAAAACTCAATTTAGAAAACAGAATGAGAAGAAATAACATTAGAATTTGTGATATACTTGAAATTATGAGGGAGAAAATATAACAAACTTTTTAACTACCTGGCTACATAAGACATTAAATCTACATGAAACTTCATATTTTGGAATTGAAAGGGCACATCCATCCATGAGAGCACCCTCTAAGAAGGAAAACTCACCACCATTTTCAATTATAGTTAAGTTCATGTCTAGCTTAGAAAAGATCAAATATTAAAAACAGCATGGTCAAGCACACATATTAATATAGCCGAACATGTAGTCAGATTTGACCATGATTATTCCAGTAAAGTGATGAGTAAAAGACAAACCTGTTTACCACTGATCAAGGAACTTAAAAACAATATTAAAACCACTTTAATGTTTCCTGCAAAGATCAAATTCTTTTTTTCTGATGAAACCAAAATATTTATCATACTAGAAGAGGCATCTGCTTTTGTTAATAGCAATACAATCCTTAATGATAATGAAGAAATTGAGTGGAACAGTATATTCCTGAAGATAGAGAGTGAGCTGTATTCCTGGAAAACTGCTTCTAAAACTAAAAAGTCTCAAACAAGTGACTTTTATTCTCTGATTTCAGGACTTTCGTTTTCTGAAACAATAGATTTGCCCTTTAAGTAAAAGGTTTGTACTGGACTTTAAGCTTCAAAACCTATGTAAGTATGTATTTACATTTTAAGCTAAAACTTTTTTTCATGATGAGAAATATAAATGGTTAGTTTTACTCTACTATATTTACAGTGAAAAACAATATATTTAATTTAACTAAACTTATAAGTGTGCTTCTAAATGTGAAACAAATACTTTTTTGTAAGAGAATGTCATAGAACTGGTAATGTTAAGGCTATATAAGTTAAGAATTTTATTTGTTCAACTTTGCTTAGTATATGCATTGCTGGGTTAACTGAATGTCAGATCCAAATAATATGCTAATTAAAAGTGTTAAAGTGCTGGTGAGTTTGTTTTCTTTGTTCCTGTGTAACACATTCCTTTTACAGGTCACTTATTAAACAACTGACACTGAGAAATCTTGCAAACAAAAATATTCCATTTCTTCAGCATACTAGATTCTTCCCACCAGAGCTGTCCTGAAGAAAATCTAGGCCAAAGTTAATCACTGATGTCTGTGAAAGAAGAAAATAACTTCCCTGTTATATGTTCATAGGTAAGAAATAGGCTGTCTGCCCAAGGACATTTATAAGCCTAGCCAGAATGTATCTTTCACCACCCCCTTAGATTAGTTCCCTGTGCCTCTGTCCAGCAGACCCATTAGTTCCCTGTGCCACTCTCCAGCAGAGCCACTGCAGTGATCCACGGGGTAAATTATCTGTTTCCCATCCACCCATCAAGGTTTCTCTTGAAGAGTGTTAGTGAGGGGCTCTGCCTGATGTATATTGGAATCCTGTTTCAAAGCACGGGGAGTCTCTGGGATAGGAATCTATCCCTCCAGCATGTCCTATTTATCATTGTGGTGAGGTTTATATCTCTAGTGCGTGTGGCTCTCCAGGATTTGTTTTTTTTTTAGGTGGAGCATGTCCATCAATTCTGGGTTGGACATGGCCTTGTATGTCAGGCAGAGATCACCTCTGAGTAAGTGGTATGCAACTGAGTACAGCTGGGGTTTCTTGAGTCGGGCTGCATAGGGCATCTGTTTGAGGCCAGTAATCCTCTTGGTGAGGTACTTTTGTGGTCTTCCCAGCTGTTGCAGGTGTCTTGTAAAGTACATCCCAACTGGGGCGCTGTATTCTATGATGTGTCTAATGAGTGATGAGTAGAGAGGCACAATAACCTCTTTTGTTCTAGATGAGAACCCTTTTGTGATTAGGTGGGCCACATAGAAGGATTTTCTAACTTCCTTGGCAATAAGATTATCAAAGGAGAGATTACTATCTACTTGGGTCCCCAGATCCCTTATTACATTTTCTGTATTTAGGGGACTACCACCTATGTGGTAGTTTGTGGGTACTTTGTTTTTTCCAAAGGGGATGACTATGCACTTTTTGGCATTTAGCTTGAGGCCATGATTTTGACACCAGGTATCCATCTCAGTGAGACCCATCTGTTTTTTTTTAAAGTATATATGTGAGAAACTGACTCAAAATAGCAATAGCAAAAGTGTATTTTCTGAGAAGTGAAGAATCGGTAAGATAAAAGGTATAGCAGTGTTTTTTTTCTGAGATTCTGTAACATATAATTTACTTACATTTTACTAGCTTATGCTGCACTGTTATTAACACTAACTATACATATTGACTGTATGTATTAATGCAAAGAAGTAAAGTTAGATGTTTGTTACTCATTCAAATAGCTTAAAAGCACCAAGAGGAATGAGAAACTTACAGATGAAATTAGCAGATGGTGGTCTGTGAGTTGTCATTTTCACATGTTGTAGACAAATTCTGATGCTGATATGTAAAGCTCAGATCAGAACAACAATTCACAATGGCTAAAACCCACACTTAAAAATATTAGAATTAAAAAAAGTAAACATCTTATGAATATGCATATCTACAAAGAATACAATATCTACTATGTAAGATTAATAAAAAAGCAGTATCAGTAAGTTAAGAAATATGTATACATACTATAATCTTTAATAGAGAGCTGATGATTAAATAGCTCTTTGATGAGAGATTGAGGAAATGCAAGATATATAGAATAAGGTGGAATACTAGTGAGAAACTAAGACAGAAAATATATTTAAATAATAAACTGCTTTTAAGAAAGATATCTATTACATATACCTGCATATGGCAGAAATGTGAATGTATAAGATCTCATATAATTAACATAGAAAATCATATCCAATATTTGAAAATAATCTGAAAGCTGACATTTCAAGCTTGATCATGTAAACTTTGAAGTTATTTACATGTTCTATGTTATTAGATTCTGTAAGACTATCTGAAATGACTCATGTCATAAGTCAAAGCTGAAATTTGGGTGTTTTATTGCTGAATCAGTAAATTCATCTTGATAGAAAGTAAAGTAGATTTTTTAATGCTTGAATCCGAGAAAGGAGAATGGGATTTGAATTGAACACATTGTAACTTTTGAATACAATATAGGCTGCAAATATTTTTTTGACTCCATAGAAATAGCAAG
Source organism: Protopterus annectens (assembly GCF_019279795.1). Taxonomy (NCBI): domain Eukaryota; kingdom Metazoa; phylum Chordata; order Ceratodontiformes; family Protopteridae; genus Protopterus; species Protopterus annectens. The sequence goes on along the minus strand of NC_056726.1, from coordinate 40,392,091 downwards.
ACATTCTCTTCTATCTCAGAAATGTACATTTTTATGAAGTAGTATAGGATTTTTAAATATTTTGATATTTGTCATGTTAAGAATGCTACACAAATCTGAGATATAGACACTTGTACTTAAATTAATTCAGCACTTTTGTTAGATCTATAAAATATGTGTCTGTCTTTTTGACATGACAAATATATATGCAGATTGATTTCTCTTTTGTATTATAATTTAGTGTAAGATTATCTGTCACCTGTAAATTTACAGATGTCTCTGTCTCTTCAGGTCCAATTCTGTTATAGTGTTATTTAATTAAAGATCGAGTTATAATACTAACTATGGAAATGCACAGACTTAGATAAATACACCGTTGGAAGAAAAATAGAATAATCTCAAAAAAAAAAAAAAACCCAATGGAGTAACACACTGGCTGAATTAAAAATGTACTAAACCCACTAGTTAACAGAAGAATAGAACAGCAAACCACAGTGACCACAAATAAGGCAAAAGTGTTTAATATGAAGCCCTTTTTGTCGCCACAATTAAGCAACTTCTTCAGAAAACATGCTTTTCTGCTGACTAGTGGGTTTAGTACGTTTTTTCATTTCTTAGTTTGTGAATTAAAGATGTGTTTATTACCAAACAAATAAAACTTAGTTGCCAAAGAAATAAAACTAGGTAAGCGCTTTCACTACTGCTTCATCAGACCATAGAGAATGATCCACTGCAATATATACAAAGTTCAAATACCCTTAGGCCAATCACATTTTAACAGCTAAAGAGCTTGTAAAAATAAAGAGATAAGGCATACAATTATATAAAGTAGACATAGAACACAATAAATACATATAAAAATACATATAGAATAATGAGTACATATCAAAAATGAAAATAAAAATAAAGAATAAAAAATATAAAAATGTAGAATGAAGCAAGGTCAACTCCTAAAGCTACGTCCCTTCAGTATAGGTCTAAGTGGAACTTTTTCATTAAGCCAACTACCTTGGTCAGACCTCAGTGTTATCATCCATTTGACCTCTCTGGTTTCAGTTAAGTTCCTGATGTCACCACCTCTAGCAGTGGGAAAAATTCTATCAATATGCATAAACCTGAAAATATGACTAGCGTTAGTACTAATCACATGCTTAGACAAAGCATTGTGTATGGAAGCACATCGTATGTTATAGAGGTGCTCCCTGATCCTGTTTCTCAAGGTCCTATCAGTTTTCCTGACATAGAATGCTTTGCAGGACCTGTAGTAGGCTAAGTAAACAACATGTAACATCATGCAGTTGGCACTTACACTAAATTTGCAGCTACTCCCATTATCAGGATAGTCAAAGATACCACTGCTGTCTATGAAAGTACAAATCACATGCTTAGACAAAGCATTGTGTATGGAAGCACATTGTATGTTATAGAGGTGCTCCCTGATCCTGTTTCTCAAGGTCCTATCAGTTTTCCTGACATAGAATGCTTTGCAGGACCTGTAGTAGGCTAAGTAAACAACATGCAACATCATGCAGTTGGCACTTACACTAAATGTGCACCTACTCCCATTATCAGGATAGTCAAAGATACCACTGCTGTCTATGAAAGTACAAAAATTACATTTGCTACAGGGTAGCATGCTCCCTCATAACCCATTGTCATTGAATCTATTGTTATCCGGGTAGCACAGCATCCTCTTCAGATTCTTTTTATTCATAGACAAGAACCTTGGTGTATCTCCTATTAACCTCCTAATGTCAGGATCAGTGGTCAGGAAACCCCAATGTCTCCTAATGATGTCCATTGTCATCCTAGTATCTGTTGTATATCCAAGGGAGACAGAGATATTGATGGATCTAGTAGCTAGCGTCATGCTTACATATAGTTACTCAAGTAAACTTTGGTCGTAATCACTGTGCTTACTCAAATACCTCTCAACATAGACCAGCCCAACACCATTGGGGATTATCATGAAGAGGGACTGCACATCCATGGTTATCAAAAAATATTTCAAATCTTGTGGTTGTATTTTAATAATATCAGATAAATTCCCAAGAAATTGTTTAGAATTCTAGAGCACTATCTCATTTTTATCCAGTATGGGCAGCAAATGTTTCTTCACAAATATGGAGAAAGGCTCAGTGACCCATCCTCTACCAGCCACTATGGGCCTCATTGGTGGTCTAAGTGTATCTTTATGAACCTTAGGCTGACCTTGTATAGCAGGGATTAAGGGCTCATTAACTAGGAAATAATTGAACAACTCATGATTTATTCTTTTATCATTCAAACATTCCAATAGAGTATTATCAATAACCCACTTGACGCGACTTAGATAATTCCTAGTGACAATAGCACTATCATTCAACATCTCCTTCATAGAGCGATGATACTAATTTCTATTCATCACAATGATAGAACCACCCTTATCAGCTGGTTTAATAGCTATGCTATCATCACATAAAGATCTCAGAGCCAGCTTTTTCATAGGGCTCAGATTATTGTTATAGCCAGCCCTATTGCTAAAAAAAGCTTCATGCAGATCATTCTCAGTTAGCTTAGCAAAGGCTTCCAGGAGGGGATGTGAGACTGGCATATATAAACTAGGTTTCTTAAATACATTAACATTCATAACATTATCGTCACTGCTATCAAACTGCAACTTGAGTGAGACATTTTTTACAAACATTTTAATGTCCAGTACATTATTAGTTAATTCACCATATTGTGTCAGTATAAAGGAGAGACCCTTTTCCAGCACACTTAGCTCATGCTGACTAAGGAATCTCTTAGACAGGTTCAACACATTCAAGTTGTTGTACTTTTCCACATCTTTCTCAGTGATTGATTTATGCCCTGTTCTGTTGGTAATTTTCTTTTTGCCCTCCCCCTGCTCTGTGACAGGTCCCTGTCGGTCCACTGTGCCTTGGCAATGGGTAAAGGGAATTGAATAGAACCACTGCTGGACCCAGCATTCCTGCCATCCAAGCCACTATTCATACTGCTAGGAATTTTCCTTCATACGTCATTCCTTAGAACCAAAGTAATTGCACCTTGGAGACCATTCACACCATTCATATCTTTAGAGACAGTCATATCTGAACAACTGCTAGTGGAGTTTGTAGCAGCAATCATCTCAGAATCTCTATTTTACTAAGTTTTGTTTGGCAATAAATATGTTTTTACTTCAGTCAGTGTGTTACTCCATTGGTTTTGTTTTGAGATTAATCTAGTTATAATAGTGTTGAATGAGTGAATAACTTAGGAATATTTAATTGGTACATAGAAGGTATATAATATAATATAATATTTGCTGGGTTATGTAATATTTATGATTAATAGAAGAGGATTATTAAACTTTTATATAGTAATGGAGGGATACTTTTAAATGGCAAAATATAGTACTAAGAGTCTCTTATTGTCTTATTATTTTGACTTATATATAATATTATATTAGTATATGTAAGTCATGTTAGCTTTTGGCTATTTTTTGATGAATTTTTAGGTGTTGGTAGGTAGATTGATAGTATAGGTTATTCTATTTGATTGGCAAACTAGGAACATTGGTATCCATGGCAGGTTGTGTTTTATTAGCAATTTATAAAGTTATAGTTGTAGATTTGTCTTTGTTTTGTTATTTATGAGTTTAATTTGTAGAAAGGAAAAATTCAAAAATATGGAATATTAAGATAGTGTTGGAGGAATGCAGTCTTGTATATAATTAATTAATATGGCTAATATTAGTGTCATATTATATTTTAAAATAAATATTTTTAAATACATAGTATGGATAGTTTTAATCTATTATCTGTTAATGTAAATGGATTAAACAATGGCAACAAAAGAAAATCATTAACATGATATCTAAAATTAAATACAGGAGATATATTTTTTACAAAAGGCACACTTGATAGATAAGGATATGCAATATTTAAGTAACTTAGGTTATGAAATGTTGTCATCTGCTTTTTTAACAAAATGAAGAGAGGAACTGCTATATTTTGAAGAAAATCCACTGAAATGCCTAAGGTTGTGGAATCCATTAAGGATCCTAAAGTAATGTATACATTTGTAATAATTAAATATAATGGCAAACTCTATACACTAGTTAATTTTTACTGGATCCCTGGAATAGCTGTGAAAGTGGCTAAAGATTACTTAATCTTACCAGTCATTGGAAGGGTAGTTTAATTTTAACATGGGATTTTTACTGCATATCTAGTATAGAAGATACAAGTGAACAGAAGAACGTTAATATACTGGCATCAGCTAAAGTGCTAGCTAGATGGATTAGTAATAATAATCTAGTTGATTTACTAGTCAAAGCAGAATGTAAGTCATTGTTCTTCACTCATTATTCTTGTGTGCATGGGATGCAAGCTAGAACTGATAGGACTTATGCCTCTATACATTTACTTAATAGAGCAAATCATTCTAAAACCATTCCTTGTTTTTTATCTGATCATAATGCACTAAGTATTAATATTGTAATGGATATAAAGACGTGTCAGATTATTTATAGAATCCCAGTATATATGATGAAAATAAAAGATTTTAGGAGTTATCTTAAGGACAGATGACAATTTTTTTTACCTTTGAATGATATTGGTCAGGTTAGTAAATTCATTCTATGGGATTCCTTAAAAATGCATATTTAAGATAGAATTGGAAGATGGGCTAGTAATAAAATGAAAGAGTGGAATAAAGAGTTGTTAAAATACAAGATGAAAGCACAAAGTGAGATATGAACAATAAACAAATTTGATAATAATGAAGTAATTTAAAAATGAACGAGACAATAGCAAACAGTTTTAACCCATAAAGTGGAGATAGCTTTAGAAAAAATAAAATTGCACAGTTATGCGATGACTTCAAAAAAATCTATATAAATTAGCTAATAGAAGTAAAGTGAAACACTCAAATTAATATCTGAAATCCGCACACTAATAAGCTTACTTCAGACATAGTGGAAATGCTTAATATCTTTAAAAAATCCATGAAGATCTTAATAAACATAAAATAATAATCCTGATGATTACAAAATTAACAATTATTTAAGGAAAATGTTACTAATAAACTTAATAACCAACAAATATCACTGTTGAATAAGCTTATTATCATGATATAAGTTAATGAAGATTAAAAAAAGGGAAAATTGTAAAGCTCCAGGGTTAGATGGTTTAAGTATGGAATGATATAGTCAGTTTCCATTTAAATATTTAAGAATAACTGACTGATGTTTTAAGGATAACTGAGAGTGACAAAATAATTCCCACCGCACTGAAATTTCCTGTAATATAACATATACTTAAACAAGGAAAGGATAATGTGTTAGTTTCCTCATATAGACTTATTTCATTATTAAATGTATACTATAAAATATTTACTTCCATTTTCACTACAGGATTAAGAGATATAGTAGATTAATTAATAAAGATGAAACAAGATTTATAGTCAATAGATTAATGTACAATAATATAAAAAGGGTAGTAACTATCTTAGAGTAGTAAAAGGAATGAACAATAAATTGACCCCAATTAGCTTAGATATCAAGAGAGCTTCTGTTTCTGTAGATTGGAACTACTTGCTTAAATCTTTAGAAAAAATTGCATTTCCAGAAGAATTTACTGGAATATTAAAAATAACATGCACAGAGACTACAAAGCATATGTTAATATTGGATCTTACATTTCTCAAGGATTCACTTTAAACAAAGGCACAAAGCAATTGTGTCCTTCACCCCCTTTACAATTTGCATTAGTTATTGAACCTTTAACTAACAGTATAAGAATCAATGAAAAAAACTGATGGATTCTCAATTAATAGAGATTGTTAATCTAGAATATAGCTTTTTTGCAAATAATATTTTACTAATATAGGAGATTTAAATTATTCAAGCAAAGGAATAGATGAGGAAAAAGTTTCAAGAAGTATCATTGCTGAAATTTAATAATAATAAAAATGAAACTTTAGTGTTAAACCAGTTACTAGATATTAAGTGTAAAGATAAATATAATTCGGAAGGAAAAGAACTAAAATATTTAGGAATACACATCTATCAGGACATGAGTAAGATTATTAATAATAATTTTGAAAAAGTAATTGAAGTAGTGTTACATTCTATTAAAAAATGTAATCATTTTTTTTTACTTTTGAGGATAGGTTAGTATTATATTGCCCAATATTATATATAGATATAGATATATATAAATATATGTTGCATTCAATAGCTTTAATACCTAACAAAAAATCTTTAAGAAAATGGAAAAAATGTTAACTTCATTCTTATGGTATACTAAAAAGCCAAGAATTGCTTATAGAAATCTCATAGAATTATGGGACTACAGTGTTAATAGCTTCCCAGATGTAGAATCTTATTCTATTTTACAAGTTTTAACCCTATTATACTCTGGATAGACTTAACTTACACTAGTCAATGGAAAACATCTAGGACCAAATTATACTAAATTCTTAGAAGTTTATTTAATATGATAAATTAGAAATATGTAATATTCCTTCCATCTGGTTAACACAATATACCTTAGAAGGAAATACGTTTCAGTCTTTAGACTCTGCATATATGAAATCAATTCTTAAAACAGTTAAGAAATATGTTTTTACAACCCCATTAATATCAAAATGGATTTTTTTTCTGCTTTCCCATTGTATACACCTCTAGATTTAAGGAAACTCAGAACAATGTTAAAATGAATTCATTAAAAAGGAATGGATTAATATTATGGTCTGATTGCTTTGAAAAAGGAAAAGTTAAGTCCCCACAATATTTAATGAAAGAATATAAGTTGGATGAATCTGCAAACCAGTTAATATTATCCATCAGTAAGAATTTAAATGAATTTGTGGATAATGAGTGAAGAGGAACGTAACACTTTTCCCCATTCTATGAAAATAAGAATGCTACTATCAAAGGTAGATTGACCTACAAAGGAAGCTTGTCCAAGTAATAATAATAATAATAATAATAATAATAATAATAATAATAATAATAATATTTCTGATGCAAAATTCTGGAACTTTTAGCTAGTATTGGATTGAGTGGAAAGTGTTTATGTGGAAATATATACATAGAATGTTTGTTACTCCTTAAAAAAAAAATCTATAAATTTAGTAAAATGACTTCTTCAGTTAATTGGAGATGTTGTAAAGATGTAAAACCCAACTGGATACACATATTTTTGGATTGTGAAAATTTAAATGTAAATTCGAAAGAGATAAGTATGTTTTTAAAGGGTTGTGGTCTAATAATTGTTCTTTAACTAGATCAGTAATACTAATGAATGTTACACATCCTGTATCTGGAAAAGCTAAAGAGTAAAACATGTTTTGGGATCTCTTGGCATTTTCTAGAAAAGTTATTACAAAACATTGGAAATCAAACTCAGTTCCTACGTTCAAAAGGTTTTAAATTTAACAGCAATAATATGGAAAACTGAAAAAACTTTTAATAGTTTTTTCAGCTTAAATGATTTAAACCAAACTATTCATTTGCCTACTTTTTATGCAAATCCCCAAAATAAAGGGGAAAAGATTTTGCACACTTTAGATGTACACAGGCAGTTGCGATATTATTTGGACAGAACTAAAGGGTTCAGGCAGTCTCAGCAGTTATTTGTTTCTTTTGCTTTGAGTTCTCAGGGCAAGCCTGTGTCAAAACAAACTATTTCTAAGTGGATTGGGTTTTGCATTGCTTTCTGTTATTCCCATCATGGCAAGGAGATTCCAGCTGGGATTAGGCCTCATTCCACTAGGGCTACTGCCACTTCGACAGCTTTTTTAAGGGGGGTGGCAACTAAGGATATTTTGGAGGCAGCTACTTGGAGTTCAGTGCATACCTTCTCTAGGCATTATCACCTTCCACTTTACTCTAAATCTAGGGCTGGTTTTGCCACTGCTATTTTGCAGGGCATTTTGGCAGCTCCTGCTTCTTTATAGTTTTGCCATCCTCCCTTACCTCTGCTTTGGGATTCTACCCAAGTGTAAGGACTGCAGCAATGTGAGATGAAGAACATAGTACAGTTTTGTACCTACCATAAATGTAGATGTTCGAAGATCCACATTGCTGCAGTCCAATTTACCCTCCCTCCTTCCCCTCTGTGGTTAGAGGCGGTTGTGTGGGTTGGGTTGTCAATATGGTGTATATTGTATATATTGTACATATTATTACTGCAAGGGTGGTTGGTTGGTTGTTTGCTGTCTTTTGGTTTTGACCTTTCTTTTTAGGGTCTTCTGACATCTGGGGCAAGAAAAGACTGAGGATATGACGTCGGTCATGCGCATTTGTACCCTGACGTTCTGATGTCAGTCAAATGCGCCTTGACCGACATCAGCCTTATACTTTGATATTCGGGCCGACCTATATCTCCCACTGTTAAGCCTCTCACCTCCCTGTTATACTTTCCACCTCTACACTCACCTCTCTTGTCTCTCTTTTCTCACTGATTGTCTTCTTGGATTCAGGACTCCTTGTCTCTTCCCGCTCCGTTCGCCCTGCGGGCTCTCTCTGCTCCCCTACCCTGCCCCCAATTCCCACCCGCCCCCAGGGCCCCTACACTTATTCCTCCTACACCACACCCCCTTTAATACTGCACCAATACCACTGCTCACATCATTATCACATCACACCTCCCCTAACACAATAGTATTAGTCACACCCACCCCAATTAACTCTGTTTTTCATTTCCCACACTACATTCACCACTACACCAAGGTACCTATCACACCACACATTCTATTATCAACTATTTCAATCCAAAATGCCATCATCTCCTACCCACCTCCTAACTCAACTACTTCTCAGTCTTACACTACTTCCTCCTCTTTTTACTTTCTATCTCTTAACCTCTTACGAACAACCACTCTACTCCTCTACCCACTTCCCCACAAAATATACTTCCACATTACCACTTACCATTACTCCAATCTCTTTAAATATTACATCCACACCCATCTACATACTTCCCAAATTTCACAGACTAGCACCCATTACATATAATAACTCCAATAATAAAAAAATACTTATCCATTCTTACAAACTACTTTACCATAAATACTTTACATACCTTCACTCCCTACTAGATGGAGACATTCACCCAAACCCTGGTCCTAATCATACCTCTACCACTGAAAAATATACTCCAATTAATAGTAGCTCTATAACCCCTTCCAAGCCAGCAAACTCTCTCCTCATAGCACATCTTAATATACGCAGCATTAATAATAAAATCCCACACCTCCATGCCCTACTAGATGTCCACCATTTTGATATCCTATGCCTATCTGAAACTTGGCTTAAACCCACTATCAAAGATAATGAAGTTACCCCTCCTGGTTATAATATCATTAGAAATGACCGTACTACCAAAAAGGGAGGAGGGGTTGCAATCCTCTACAAAACCATACTCCAAATAAGCACCATTGACCTTAACCCATGCTTAGACAACAAAGCTGAATTACTTATCACTAAACTTCAAGTCAACCCTAATAAAGCTATAAATGTCATCTGCCTATACCTTCCACCAGGAAACAATATTAATACCCTTGAAAATATCCTGAACTGGCTTACTATCAACCTTCCTCAGGAAACTATAATTTTAGGTGACCTCAATATTGATTGGCAGTCCTGTAATAGTTCACACCCTTCTACCCACATTAACCTACATGGCTTTACTCAAATTATTAACTCCTCTACCAGAACTCACAAACCCAACAACAAAGAAACTATCTTGGACTGGATACTTACTAATAATCCTCTACATACCTACAAAGCAGGGACCCTCCCAGATGATCTAAGTGACCACTCCCTAACCTATTTTATTAGATTTAAAACCAACCTTACTCACCCCAACATTGCCAGAACTGTTTGCTCAAAAAAACAATTTAACCATGGTCTATTCCTTACGGAACTTAAACAATGTAATTGGTCACCACTGAAATATCTTCCACTTGATGAAGCTGTTGCATATTTTAATTCCACATTCTTATCCATCCTGAACCACCATGCCCCACTGCGTACTATTAGATGTAAAGCTAAACCCGCACCTTGGCTCTCGAACACTTCAAGGCATAAAATCCATCTGAGAAACAAAGCCTGGGTGAAATGGCGTTCTACCAAAAACCCATTAGATCACTTAATTTTCAGACAACTAAGAAATGATACAAAAAAAGCCATAGTACTAGATAAAAAGAACTTTTACCTCCAAATACAGCAAACCCATCTTAATAAGCCTCAAATGTTCTGGAACAGCATTAACAAACTTCTCCATCCAGGACAATCAGTCACCCCAACCCCTAGGCTCCAACCCAGATAAGCCCATTCAAACTGCCAACTCCTTTAACTCCTTCTTTACCAATGCCATCCAATCTCTTGCTAGCCATCTCACACCAGACACTGCAAACCTGCCTAATTCTTCTGTAAATCCTCCCCCTTCCTTTCTATTGCAACCAGTGTCTACTTCTACTATTTGCTCTCTTCTAATAAAACTTAAACCTTCCACCCCCTCAGCTGACCAACTCCCAGCAGAATACCTTCAAATAGGAGCCAAATCTATAGCCTACCCTATATCCATTCTTATCAACAGAACCATTAGTGAAGGACATGTCCCGACCATCTGGAAAATTTCTTATATTATTCCTCTACACAAAGGTGGGAACTCAAATGATTTCTCTAATTTTCGTCCCATAGCCTTGCTATCTCCCTGGCAAAAATTATGGAAAATGTATTCAGAAACAACTTCTTAACCACCTTCTTCAAAATAAGCTACTGGCTAACTGTCAACATGGCTTCAGACCTTACCATAGTACCACCACTGCCCTGCTATCTTTTACAGACTGTGTTAACAATAATCGTAACAATGGCTTTCATTCCTCTGCAGTATTCGTTGATTTATCCAAAGCCTTCGACATGGTTCATCACAAGCTGCTCTTGCATATCATGCAATCTCTGTCCCTTGACCCATTAACCATCAATTGGTTCAAATCTTACCTTAATAACAGAAAACAAGCAGTTCTCTGGCACAGTAATCTTTCTAATCTCCTCCCTATCTCCCTTGGTGTCCCTCAGGGCTCCATATTAGGACCGCTCCTATTTTCCATCTATATTAATGATCTTCACTCAGCTATTCCTTATTCTACCTGCATTCAGTACGCAGATGACTCCACTATTATCTGCTCAGCTACCTCTCAAATTGAACTGCAACCCATAACCCAGAATGCATTTAACACTGTGGAACAATGGTTTACAAACCGCTGTCTCCTCCTAAATCCTAAGAAAACAAAACTGCTACTCTTCTCCCCAACACGTAAGTCCACCCCCATAGAATTTACACTTACATCTAACAATGGCACTGTTATCCCTCCAGACCCAACTACCAAGCTCCTAGGAATAACCATTGACAATCACCTCAACTTTGACACACATATTAATAGCACAATAAAAACAGTCAACAAGAAACTTGGATCCCTCTATAGAATCAAACCCTTTCTTACTCCAACAGCCAGGACTGCTATAGCCAGAACTCATCTCATTTCTACTCTACTCTATGCCTCACCCATCTATACAAACCTTTCTAAAACCAACATTCACAAGCTGACTGTATCCTATAATAATATTGCCAGATTTGCTGCTGCCTCTCCTTTCCGAACTCACCACTGTCTAAATCTTATACAACTCGATTGGTTAGAATTTCTGCAGCATCTTCATTTTTCACAGCTTACTATTGCCCATAAAAGAATGTATCAACCCTCTAATACTCCTATACTCTCAAGCCTACTCACCCTCTACCATAATCCTAAAAACTTACGCTCTGCTAATAAACTACTCTTTAACACCAGCAGAGCTAACAATGTAGCAGGCGACTCCCTCTTCTGTAACACCATTGGTAAGCTATGGAATCTTCTACCCACTGAACTTACTACTCTCTGCTCTCATAAACTTTTCAAAAAGAAGCTCAAGCTTCATCTCAAGAAACACTGGTTATGTTCCTGTATTATCCCTGACTAACTGCTGTTTCTTCTCCCTACAACCAACTGCATCAGCTACCCTTCCCCTCTAAAGCTGCTTACTATGAATTCTGTGACTGAATTCTTCATAATTACTTCTTTATTATCTTCTTTGTGTAACTGCTTTACCATCATATACTTTGTATATATTCTTCTGTAGACTTCTTCATGTCCATATTGTAAATATGTTTTTTTTTCTATTATTCTGTAGACTTTTTTATGACCATACTTAAATGTTTTTTTTATTATACATTGTTTTTATTCTATTTTTGGTTTACCATATGTTGTCTTTTGCATTATTCATATTGTTTTGCACATGGAGCTTTTCTCCCCGGGCCTCTACTGAAAATGGACATATATCCAGCTAGACCAGCCCGGTCAACAAATGTAAAATAAATAAAATAAATAAAAATAGTCGGGATAACCTTGACATGTTGCTATTGAAATACCTAGATTCTTAATGTGTCAATTGTATAAGATTACTTTGATGATTCAATGTATTCCTATCATTGTATAACAATATGTGATGTTGAATTTCTTCCTTTCTGTGTGTATACTGTAAATATGTTAAATTAATAAAAATTTTCTTAAAAATAAATAAGAATATGTGTTTTTAATATGTTCTGCAAACAAAGACACACACTCACACTCACACACACACACACACACACACACACACACACACACACACACACACACACACACACACGTCAATAATAAAAAAAGATGGGGAGAATGCTTTGGAAATTTCTGAAGGTGAGTGTTATTAGTGGCTCAGTTGTTCATCTCAGTATTATCAGTACATTCCTCCATTTTTTAGTCAATGGGTGAGAATTTTCACTTTGTATTAGTTTTAAGGAGTGCTTCACAAACAAGATATAAAATATGTATTAATGCATCCATAGTCTGCATATTCACAACAGTAGTTGGATAACTATTGTTAGCACCAGAATTACCCATTCTAAAGACTTAAACCTTGTCTGTGATATAAATAGAACCTGCTGGAGAGAAAGGTATGTATCCCAGAGACTATCCCTTCTCTGGAACCAGCTTCCTATCCATGTGAAGTAGAGTTCCTCCCTAACTCAATTCAAGTGTAACTTGGACAATTGGATGGGGAACAGGATATTCATCCCTGCTTTGGCAGCTATATCTCTAATGGACATAGGCAGCCTGTAAATGGTTCAACTCCCAGGTTCCTGCTTGTAAACATTTCACCTCTCAAGCCTCTGCTTATACTTATCAAGAGTACCAGAACTTGTCAGAGATTTGGGATGCATGGCTAGGCTATAAAAGGCCCCTGTGGTTGTTAGCCTAGTAAATGCATATGAACCTATGAACCTATTGTTACCAAAGTTTTTTTCAATAGTGAACTGTAAGAAGCTGCCATGAGTTGGAACTTCAAGACAGGACAATGTTGTCCCAAACTATTTGTTTACAGTATATGGTGGAGATAATGAAATGTTTAATAAAAATAATAGTCGTAGAAAAAGAACATCACTGCTTTAGAATATTTCACTTTGTCTCTTCCTTCAGTTAGAATAATGCTGGATGCCATTTGCAAGGATGTATCAAACAACTTGGGACATACTAATTACTTCATATATACAGGCCTACTAAAAATTTACTGATGCAAAAACTGAGTACAGTAAGTGTGCTTGCACTCTGCCATATACTGAATTACAACCTCTGTATGTATAGACACACAGCAAAGCAGCTGTTTCATTGAGGGATGCTCAGACATAAATGACCTTTAAGGATGATGACTGAGACATTTTTATTATAAAATGTATAAAATGGATTAAAATTGTATGTGTGTATGTGTGTGTGTGTCTGTGTCTGTGTTTACCCCTGTGCACCACCAACAGTATCTACATGTAAAATGACTGCAATCTATTTAATTAGTTAGTTAGTTAGTTAGTTAGTTAGTTAATTCGTTATTGTCATTTATTTACCAGGAAAGTCTGACTTGGCACAGGTACCGTTTTTCAGTGGGGCCTGGGGAGAAAACCTCCAAGCTATCATATTTAAGACAATCATTATTTACAATAACAAATTTTATAATACAATTCAGTTAATATATATTATAATAATATAATAACATTTGTACTGATATTCAAAAATATTAAATTTTCAAATCTTGTATTGAGACTTTGCAGATAGAAGTGTGGTGTATAAGATAAGTAGGAGTAATTTGGAAATACAATAGAGTGGGGTTTTAGAGGAGCTAGAACTGGAACTATTTTTTTTTTACATATGAAAGAATACACCACCTTGGACTTCACTACTTCATCAGAACAGTAAACATTTCACTGTTCCTGCATTGTCACATTTTACACTGTTGTTTCAGGGTCGTAATATATTCAAGACATGATACTGAGTGAAAAACAGCTGCAGTAAGTGTGGGCATAAGTGTGGTGATCATTCTGCATTACCTCTTTTTCATCGTGGGATTGCAGCATGATTAAAGCAATACCTAAAATGTAGGCAGTTGTATTTCTGAACAGACCAAATCATTACAGAACATGATTAGACAATGATTTATACTGACATGGTATTTAGCTGATTTGGCATAAATATATAAATAATTACTGAACATCTGTCAATGAAACTCACTCAGTCCTTATTTAGAAAGGGATAAATGACTCTGAATAAGAACTGTATCATTCAATTCTCTAAACTGTTTCTTTTAAGAGGAAACATTATCTGAATGGTAGGGTAGTGAATCATTTTCTCATGTTAACATTTCTAAGACTTAGCTTAAGGATAATTATGAAATATGGCTTATATATTTGCAGTTTTCTCTGGGGAAAATGTTGTTGTGTCTTGTTGTGTCTTTCTGCTTATCCCGGTTAGGGGTCGCCACAGCGCAACTCCGGTCCGCTAATGTTTGGTAGTGGATTTTTACGTGCCGAGTTTCCAGCCCTGATGCACAACCTTCAATGAAGGCATGCCCATTCATGCATGCCTCCACACAGAAGACACTGTAGCTGAGAATCGAACGCGACAACGTCTTACTGTGAGGTGACAATGCTACCGCACCACTACCGCGGGAAAATCATTTAGCAAATTATTTGGATTCCTGAAACAGCATTCAAGGATTAATGTAGCTCTTCCTTGAATATAACAGGATCAAAAATATATGACCTTACAGGTACAATAATGACCATGTTCCAGTATGGACAGACTTCACATTATTCAGTGAGTAGCCTGTCACTGAAAAGGTAACATGCATACAGTACGCTGCCTATACTGTCTCTTCTGTCTACATGGAGTTTTAGTAGGTAAACTGGTTTTCTTCCACCTTCCAAAATATGCTTATTGGTTGGCTACTGTAAACTGTTGATATACGTTACATTTATCCTTACCCGCAAATATTGAATTATGACTAACCATGTATGCACAAAATCCTTTGCCTACTCAATGCTATCAGAATGCTAGCACACTGCAGAAAATGCAGAAAAGTCAGTTGGGCAAATGCAAATACTTCCACTGGCTATTTGTGATGTGAAGAAATGATCTATTGTGATAATAAGTATAATACGCACACTCTAGCGGACTAGTAGGCTTCACATACTACTGATACATGACAACCTGATATAATTAAGCCTGATCTTGAAGCTTTACAGCAAGTGTAGAAAATCACAAAAATGTCTGTCCACAAGATTTTTTAAAACAGGTGAGCACACTAGCAGAAATGCATCATTTCAGAAACAATTAAGGTGCACTCTCTAGTTCAATTACTTGTTCATTCATACAGGAGGCCAGTGGAGACAGAAGGCATTTAACTTTGGACTATAGGATAAAGCTCATTAGCAGCCCTTAGCTTCAGTTCTGTATGCTAAACTTACAGAATGAGTAACAGCCCTTTGGTTTTGCCAGGGGCGGCCCGTGCTATTGGACTGCCGGACTGCAGCCCCCTCAACTATAAAACAAAGAAAAATAAAGAAATAAAAATAAAAAAAAAATTTAAAAATCGCAGTCTTCACGCATGCACACTAGTCTGGACAGCTGCTGAGACAGTCTGGAGCATGTGAAGATTGTCTCAGCAGCAGTCCTGACTGGGAAACATGAAGAACAGAGCTCCCAGAAGTCTATGCAGTTTTAAACTGCATAGACTGTCCTGGGAAAACGCGTCGGGGTCGGACTGCAACATCAGCAGTCAGGAGTTTGCTGCAGTCTCATCGGGGGAAGGATCTCGCAACGGGCAGGGTCTCGATTGCAGTCTCATTGGGGGAAGATCTCACGACAGGCAGGGTCGGATTTGCGCAGGTTTTCGTAGGATTTATGGTGGTTTGCGGACAGGGATTTATGGTGGTTTACTACAGGTCGGATTTGCATAGGATGTATGGTGGTTTACTACAGGTAAGTGTGTGGACAGGGATTTGGATGTATGGTTTACTACAAGGGTGTGTGTGTGTGTGAAAATGCCCCAGGTGCAATATACTGGTGGTTAGACTCATGGTGGTGTGGTAGGGAATACCTCAGGCTTGAACCCTGTATGCAGGTGTTAAAGACCTGAATTCCCTACCCACCACCATTTGTAAAAAAATTGCAGATTTTTGCCTCATATTTGATCTTATATGTTCCTCATAATATCTGTGGTTTGTAAATACTGCAATGCTTGATATTTGATGGTGCAGTGGTAGCATTGTTGCTTCGCAGCTGCAGGTTCTCAGGTTTGATTCTTGGCTGGGGTGCCTTCTTTGTGGGGGTCTGAATCTTCTCCCTGTGTTTGCTTGTGTGTCCTCCCATGTTACAAAGACATGTCTGCATTATTTCTTCCTGGGCCTCTGCTGAAAATTGTTTTTTTGTTCCAAGTCAGACTGTCCTGATTAACAAATGTTAAATAAAATTGACAGGCATTTGAATTTCAGACTTCAGGTTTCTGAATGTTTAATTCATTACATATTTGATGGTGCAGTGGCAGTATTGTTGCCTCACAGCTATAGGCTTTCTGGTTTGATTCTTGGCTGGGGTGCCTTCTGTATGGAGTCTGCATCTTATCCCTGTGTTTGTGTGGATTTGCTCTGGTGTCCTGCTATTTTACAAAGACATGTGTCTACGGTATTTCTCTCTGGGCCTCTGCTGAAAATTGTTTTTGTTCCATCAGAAATAAAACTGACAGGCATTTGAATTTCAGACTTCATATTCTTCAGAAAATACATAGTAAAACAACTTTTTATTCTAGCAATAAATATATAGTAACACAACCTTTTATTATAGCAACTTTTTAAGTTTATAAGATGACTATTTGAAATGTGTTCTTATTTTTGGGACTGTAATACCCTGTTATTGGCTTTGTCCAGGTTTTTTGTGCTAAGGTTGACAGCTATGGCAAGAACTGAATTCACTGAATATGTTTGAGGGCTGTATTCCCTCATTACTGGGTTTGTCCAGGTGTTTTGTGCTAAGAGGTTGACAGCTATGGTGAGAACTGAATTCATTAAATGATAACCATTTAAGTTTCAGTCTTCCTCTCTTTCACAAAGCAGCTGATTTGGCATAGTGGTATGTTGCTCTTGACTGTTTTGCACAGGGACCTTGGCAGTAAAATGTACGGTGGTAACACAGCATTTTTCTTTCACAAAGCAGGTGATTTGGCATAGTGGTATGTTGTTCTGATTCTTTTGCACAGGGACCTTGGCAGTAAAATGTATGGTGGTAACACAGCATTTTATTCTAGCAGCTTTCCAAGATTATACAAGCAATGTTTAATCTGTCCTTGGTTTTTGCCCTTTTGACCCACCCCGATAAATTTGGCTTTTTCCAGATTTCTTGTGCTGTGAAGTTGAGATGCAGTTGAGTATTGAGTAGATTTTACAAGGAGCTGAGAGCTGCAGGGGAAGAGAAGTTTAGTGCTGATTATGCTAAGTCAGCTCACATTGCTAATAGCACAACAGGTTGTGTACTTGCTTTTGATGCAGAAGTTTGTTGGTTCTACTCCCATAAGGGGTGAATGCTGCCGTACTGAAAGTTAAGATACTATGAGCCTGTTATCAGTTTGCCATCCATTTCCTATTGCAATATTACTAGCTTATTTTTAATGTAATTTAGGCAATTTACTCCTCAGGGGCATCAGACACTTTATTTTTCGGTGAAACCATGAAATATAAAGGTGATTGCTAGCAGCAACCTCTTCATTACAGATTTATTTAATGTGGAATTATGTATATGACTTTTTACTACTTTAGAGATTGTGTATATTTACTGATAATGGTGGACTGTAGAATTGTGCATATTTACTGATAATAGTGGACTGTAGAATTTGAGTAGACTTTTATGATGGAAATGTTCTGAATTGGGTAGTTTTGTCATTGGTGCATGCGTTTAGTTTCATTGTTTACTGGAAAAATGTTCAAAGCAATAGGAAGGTGTATCAAAGAGCACATGTATGTTTCATATGCAAGGGGCCTATGATTTGAAAACAGCCCAGAATTAATCTTTATCTGCCACGGGTAAAATGTATTTTCTTTGAATGTGGGTTTCGATGTTGTTTCAATGAATGTGAGTTTCAATGGCAGAGAAGTTTTAATGCCAAGTTTGTTTAGCAGATGTCTTAGTGTTTGTGCTGTAAAATGCAAAATAAAACTTTCAAAATGAAGTTCAAATCATCATAGAAGTAAATCAGTATGCACATTAGTGTTTATGGTAAATGGAGTGAAACAGCCAAGTAATGGATCATTGGAATGGCTGCAGGGGGAGGCTGCATTCGTCCATGGTTTTGTGAGGGGGAAGGGCGGCAAACTTAGGCAGCCCCAGCTGAACCATACCTCCCAACTGTCCAGATTTTCAAAGAATGAATAGATTTTTTGCTTCTTATTTTTGGTTTGTTCCTCATAAAATTTGTGGTTTTCTGGCAAATCATTTAGGAATTAAGTCACTAATGACACACTGAGTTTCAGACTTCATAACCTTCAGAAAAATGCATGCTAAAGTAAGACCTGTTCTATCAACTGTCTCAGTTTATACAAGAGCAATTTTTAGTACTGTTTATATGTTCCCCCAAGATATTTGGCCTTGTCCTGATTTATTGCATTAACAGGTTGAGAGGTACATGCAAATAAATTGCTTTATAGAATTAGGCATAGCCAAACCTCTCAACTGTCCCTGATTTTGGCTCAAAATGTTGCTCTTCCCCTAATGATCCCTCCACAAAATAGCAATTTTGGAAGAAAACATGGAGGGTTTATAATTAAGAAATAACTGTAATAATCCGTTAGATTACTTTTATTTCAGAAATGCATGTAGATTATTTTATTTTGTCAGCTGCTCAAGTTAGCGGTACTAATATTAAAGTGTCCCTTCTTTGACAGGTTCCCAGCTGTATTGTGTTGCTATTTTATATTTTTACATCACATTTTTGGTCCATTTTTCATAAAATTGTGTGTTTTTGGCAAATTAGTGACAAATCATTAAAGACTGAAGTTAGAAAATAATGATAGACATTTGAGTTTCAGATTTCATATCGTTAAGAAAATTCATACTAATGCAAGACCTCTATTATCTTTCTAAGTTTATAAGAGCAATATTTTAAAAATTGTCCTTATTTTGGGGCCTTTGTCCCATTTCTTTGTATGACTTTGTCCAGATTTCTTGCTCTGAGGTTGAGAATTATGACAAATGTGTCAGGGCCATCACAAGTCAGCCAGAGACATTTCAAACTGTGACATACTTGTTGCACCCCACTCCCCCATGTAGTGACTCTGGATGTGTCGAAGCAAGGCAAGGAGTAGTTATGCAGTGTAAATGTGCAGAGTATCCCCCATCCAAGGTAGACACAAGTATTAGAGTGGCTTTTCATCTGTCCTTGATTTTTACAGAATGGTCTGGTTTCTGTCATATTTTTTGTACTGTTGATTTATGCTTATTACTCAAAGTGCCTGTTGCTCTGTGTTTAAGTAGCAATACTTTAATGACCATCAGGTAAGCTTGGCTGAGATTGCAAGATGCAAGTAAGCTTTAATAAGCATACTGTTAAAGAATTGCCAACATTGAAAGCCTTTCTGTTACCATGTAGAGAATACTTAACTAGATAATGTATAAGCCTTGGGTATTGAAATGCATATGCCAGTATTTGTAATGAAGAACAGGATTACATTATTTTAAGAGTCTCATTACACTTGGAGACTTCCAGTCATCTCTGCAGGCTTTACCCATAAACAGAATGCCAATCGTGTGGTCCATAACCTGTACAGTAATCCTTTTAAGCAATGTATCTTGAGCTTATTTCTTGTTTGCTTTTCATTTTTTACTTTGATCATGTTTTTTCCATGAAACAAGTAGATGCCAGGCAGCAGGTCTTTTTTTGGATAAGGAACATTTTTACAAGTGGGGGCATCAGAGATTTCTACTTTCAGCATGTTACTTGGTACTTTAATAAAGCTGAATATAAATTATAATTAGAACTGCAGTGCAAGAAGTGGTTTGAGTTGAGTGCTGCTTGTTTTTCTTATACTTGATTTTGACTGGCATTCCATTAATGTATTTAAAAAAAGTAATTTATTTTTTCATGCCTCACAAACTTTTTTGTTTCCATCTAGATATTAAGCTGTCATGCAGCCAATGCACTGAAATATTTTTATTCTTCTACACTTCATTTTGTCTTGATTGGACTCTCATAATGACGGTATGGCACCCAGGGCAGTATATTTAGTTTTTGTGGTTTTGAGCATAGCTCCTCCCGTTTCTAGTTGGCCACACCCCTTCCCATTGACCCCCACCCATTCAGCTGTCTCCTGCTGCCCCCCTTTCATTTGAAGTCACCAGCCACCACTGGGTTTTGCTGGTGTCTACTTTGCTTTTGGATTCTTTCCAGCAGAGGCAACATTTTATACCGTGCTAGGCAAACCAGACTGAAAATGAGTCCAGCAGAGACTGATGTGCTCACATTATAGACCTCTATACATGATTCACTGACCCATCATATAGGGGTGAACTTGGACCTCTGTAGCTGAGATGAATTTCTGTGCTACAGGATAGTAGTGAGCTTTTACTAAATAAATTATAAGTGTTGTTTGTGTTAACAACTTTGTATTAAGAAGCTACATGATTATGCTTTAGTATGAGTAGACAAGGTTAATCACCCCAGCACTGTTAAGATTAGGTCTTGCACTAGGAGTTAGTGCCCACTGACAAAGAACATTGACAAAAGCTAAAAAGCTTCAAAAGCTCTTAGATACTTTGCTCTGCCACACACACAAAACAAAATGTGACAGAATGAAGTGACTACAGGTTTAATGCTATTGGCTCTTTGGAGAGAGAGTTTGTTTCTGCCTGTTTGTTACACAGAGTTGTGTTTAGGTTTTGAAAGACAGTAGAACATTTTATGGTTCAACACTTTTTTTCTGTAACTGGTAGTTCATTGAGTATCATAATCCTTATTGTGTGTTTCTGACATAGATGCAAAAAAAAATCACTTCAAGAGTGAAATTTCTTGGCATCCATGTCTCAAACACATAATATAGAGGATTACGAGTAGGTCAACAATCATAACCTGTTTATTATATATTTGAGATATGGATGGCAAGAAATTCACCTTGGGAGCAAAGCTCAGGAGTTGAATATTGGCATCTATGTTGAGAACACATAATAAAAAGTTATGATTGGAGGCTTGATCATAATTAGTGCAATGGAGCTTTATCTGTTCTGTGTACTACTAATTACAGAAACAACCAGGTGCCAGAAACACAGTGTAAAACATGTCTCTTATGTTTATCTTACCTTGCCATGCCTTCTCAGCTGTTCAGAGTTTTACAGAATGTCCAGATTTTACCTCATATTTTTAGTCTTTTCTCATAAAATCTGTGGCTTTCTGACAAATAACCAGGGACTGAAGTCACTAAATAATGACATTACATTTTAGACACTCCCCAGGATTCATGAATCCTCTGTGTAAGAATAAATAAGTCTTATTTGGAAACTGCAGTTGAACGGTATGACGTCAGCGTGCCATGCATAATCATGAGGGCGTGCTGACTCCACTCCAAGTCTAACACGGACCATGCAGGAAGGCAGGGTCGTGTCTGACTGCCGAGCAGTCCAAAGGTCCATGCCCCTGCAAGTGTCTGAATTGCGAAATGTCAGCACACATGAGTGAGTCCGCTCAAATGTCTACACACCCAGCACTATACTGCCTCACATTGTAAACCCCCAGTACAGTTATAAAATGTAAAACTTTAAAAAATTTTTTTCTAATTCCCGATATAGCTGCCCGCATTTGTGCATGTTTGCGTGAGTGTGCCCATTGCTTAGCTGCAGTTAGCAATGTCAACATTGAAGAGCATAATAAGGAATGTTTATGCAAATTAAGCCAAATAGCAATAGCGTAGTGGTAGAGCCTTCTCACAAAGAGGAGGCATGCATGGTTCGAGTCCCACCACTCCCCTTTCTATTTTATGTTTTAAATTAGTATATGAAATAATTCCTGACATATATGAATAAAATTTTACTAAAAAGCATTGAAATGGCCTATGTATCAGTGAACAAAATGTATATTTATAAATATAACAAGGATCTTGACATATAATTGCCTGTAGCTAAGCAGCGCTTTACCCAGCGCAATATAGTTGCCCATAGTTAAGCAGCACTTTACCCAGCGTAACATAGTTGCCTATAGCTAAGCAGCGCTTTACCCAGTGCAATAGGTTTGCACAGAGGTGCGCACCGCGCTAACCAGTGCACCATAGGGCAACGTGGAGCAACGTAGAGCAAAGTTGCCTAAACACAGCCACACCCCCTAGCCTGTCTGGACAGCAGTAAAATAAAAAGCAATTACAAGGTTTGAACCCAGGACACTGGGCACCATAATCAAAGTACTGAACCACTAAGCCATGACAGCTTAGGATAAACAGTCACTGTTAACATACATATACTTTTAAATGGTAGATTAACCATTGCTAAGCAGGTCTGCAGTCAGCCGAGAATTTTCAAAAATGGCCAATCACAAAAAAGTACAGGAAATGCAGCATATTTAAGCTCCATAGGTGGGAATACTTGCCATAACTGATTGTAGCTCCCATCTGCAGTTAGAATGGCTGTTGCTGGAGAGGGTACTTGTTTTCGAATGCAACACTAGGGCATCGAGGAGTCAAAATACATGGTTTGGCTCCTTGTCCACCATCATGAGTCAAGACTCCTGCAGGGCCAGTTCCAAGGGATGGAGTACAAAGTAGAGGCTTGGAACCGGTTAGCTCATGATCTCACCAGTGCCACAGGCATCCCTCGGACTGGTGAGCAGGTCTGTCACCACCATACAGACCTGAAGAGATGGAAGCAGGACCTACTGAACCAATGGATACAGGAGGCCCGTGATATGCAAGATGCCCCACTACTGAGTAGGTAGCCATGGAATGCAGTATGTAAGACATGCTAATTTAGTCTATATAATGGATAGGTATGTCTCAATATCCCTTCATTTACTTCACAGCTGCAGGTGTCCGTGCTGCGAATCAGCAAGCCTATGTAGATAGGCTGCTAAAGCTGCACCACCAGGCAGGTTAGTAATTATTCTGCATGTATTGTTATATAAAATAGGTGAGAGAGCCTGAAAAAAGTGTTGTAGCCCAATAATACAGCCATAAAATGCCCTGAATAATGCCTCTGCATGTACTGTTATATACAATAAGTCAGAGATCCAGAAAAAGAGTGTAGTAACCCTTTAATAAAGGTAAAATAAGTCCGGAATAATATCTCTGCATGTACTGTCATATAAAATAAGTGAGTGAGCCTGAAAAAGAGTGTTGTAACCTATTAATAAAGGTATAATATGTCTTGAATATGTCTTCCGTATGGACTGTAATATCAAATAAAGGAGAGAGCCTGTTGAAAAGTGTGTAATGTAATTAATAAAGGTATAATACTTGGAGTGTGTCTGTGTCACTTACTTTGAAATGTTGTTGTACCCTTGCATTATATAAATAGTACTGTTGTATTAAGTGCTGTCAACCCACAGTTGGGCAGTCCCATATAAAGTGGATGATGGAAGTGCCAGTAGCTGTGAAGCATATATACAGTCCTCAACAGTTGGTTAATGGCTGGCATGCATAGGTAAATCTGTCACATGAGTAGCTTGTTAATGTGTTCTCCAGAAATGTGAGTGTGCTACACGAAATGTAGAATTTAACTGAAAATGTCATGTGAACACATCCAGATATGTAGATATATAAATATAAATAAAATAAATAACTATGTAGCAGTAACATCTGCATCTTGGACAGTTAGTATGTCAGATATAGGTCAGGTATAGAATGAACTAGCCAAACCCATTACACAACATAATGCATGTTGCCTAGTGTAATAATACATGTTGGGGATATACACCTGCAGTCAATAGGAATGTAGTGTAGACTAAAAGTACTTATAAGAAGTTAATGGAGGTTTCTTTCTGCACCCTACTGTATGTGCATAAACAATGCAATTCCACACCTCAATGGGTATGTCTAATCTCAAAACATTTGTTGGGACATATGTCCTATAGTTCTATAAATACCTGCATTTACTTTGATGTATGTGACCTGTTCAAACACCACAATCTTGGTGGCCTGTTGCCACCAATTATCCCTGCATGATGTTGGAATGTCCACTGTCATTCAATATATGCATGTGTTATGCTTGCTGTTCAGCTGTTGGAACCCTGGTGTGTTGGGTTAATGGGAATATTACTGCATGCTGTTACAACTAATTTGGAATGCTGCTGTTTATGTTGTAATTAAACACACCTAATTACAGAACGTATGGGAAGGCCGGACCCAGCAGACCCACTTGTCCCTCCTCAGCTGACGATTGCACCTGGTACCAGCAGGTCCGGTGCCCAGCCCGGGCTCCCCTCCTCCACTGGTCCTGTGCCACCTTTGGGTAGAAGCACTACAGGGGATGGGCCTCATCCCCCCGTACAAGTGTGTGTGGAGAAGGGCCACCTGTCACCCTCTGAAGGGTCCGGGCTGTGGTGCATAGGGAGATCCAGCGTTCAGTCGCTGATCCCCTACGCCAGCTCGAGGTGAGAGTGTCACGACTCACGGGTGAGCGTGCCCCTCCTACGCAGCCCCCAGCACAGCCACCCTCAGGGCTGTGAAGGTGCAGTGGTGACTGCCCATGGGTGGGGATCTCAGTTCCACTGTTACCATCTGTGGGCTCATGGGCTTGCGATTTCCAAACATCCGTCCCCGTCAATTGTGTTCACTCACCCCATGTGTCATACTCTGCCCCTGTATGCATCTTGTTTGTCTTGTCTATTTACCTCCCCAACCTACCTTCCCAAATATACCTACTTCCTCTACCTCACTTTCCACTCTCACCTGGAAAAAAAAAAAAAAGGGGCAATCTGTTCCCACAAAAAAATTACACCACATACATAGCTGCCCATTTCGCACACATGTATGCTGGACATGTAAACTGATAATTATAACTGGCAGTACAACATACTTTGTTGTCCTCACCCCTGTGTCAGGGGTGGAAGGTTTCAAATTTCACTCCAAATTTATTGCATATGCACAGCTGTTGCTGGTAAAGAAATGGGCAGCTATGGACCTTCCCTACACCCGTCCTGCACAGCCCGAGCTTGTTTCCCTACTGTCTTTCCCTCTTTGTGCCCCCTTTTTCACCACTTTCCTATCTCCCCATTTTATTTTCTTTCAAAGAAATTAGCGCGGGGGTTAGCACTTTTAAGAAGTAGTTAGCAGGTTTGAGTAAGTGTGTGCTTAGCTAAGCATTGAGCAAACCTGCGCAAACCCGCTTACAACTGCTTAAAAGTGCCTTAGTCACTCTGCATGGCAGTCTCGAACCCCAGACCTTGGACACACTACACTTCATGAAGTACCACTAGGCCACAGTAGATATACAACAAGTTGGTGCTGTAATAAATATATCATGCATTACAATGAGTGAATATAAAGGGAAAATAGGAATGCCATAACACAAATCTTGTTCTGTGGATCTTTACCAGCAGTTGTTGTGGAATTGCATGACATGACTGTGAAAATAGAACCAGCCATTCTAGCAGGAAATAATGTTACAGTAGCACTTTACAAACCCCACACGATATCAGAGCAGGATAAACACTGGCATATTTGAATAGGGCAGAGTCCATACTTCCCAACTGTGACTGCTTTTCAGGGATGTCCCTCATTCGTAAACAAATGTTAGCTTTGTCCCTCAGAATCCCTCTGAAAAGTACTGATGGTAGGCTGAAAAGTGGTGGGGAATTACACTTAATGAATAATGTCAATAAGTAAGAGTACACACTGCATGCACGTCAGAAAAGGTGTATTAATACATATGCTCTGATTCTCTCACAGTCTCAACTTAATGTCTGTAATATATTACAGGTGTACCCCACTTATATGTACCTTTCCCTGAGGCTGTTCAAATATATACCTGAGTGTATCAGAAGCCTGGCAGAGGCAGAAACACACAGGCATTTCAGCTTTTCTGCTGTTACACACTCTGCAAATAGCTTTGGAATGAGTCCCACAAGCATACCCTTATGTAGGATTACAACACAGAAATATCAAAGGATGTAGCCATGCACTGTTAGCAACCAACTGTGACAATGCCATTGTTCCAGTGCAGAAAAGACCAGTGTGGTGCACAGACAAAGAATAATAGGCTAACCTCTGGCTACCATCTGGATATGTCCACAAGTGGGAGCTACACAGACAGACTACTTGCCTTGTTAGACTAACAGGTACACAGCAACCCTGTATGTTCAGCAAGATAAACATCACACAATAATATATAACGCTCTCTGTACTTCTGCACCCCTACCCAGAAGAACAATATACCTGTGTATTCAGGCTCTACCAAGGATGTAGGTAGGCATACTCAGTACTGAAATGTGTCCAGTTGTCTTGAGGAGCCTGTGCTA
Organism: Protopterus annectens; assembly: GCF_019279795.1. Lineage (NCBI taxonomy): Eukaryota > Metazoa > Chordata > Ceratodontiformes > Protopteridae > Protopterus > Protopterus annectens. Next base: position 40,365,234 of record NC_056726.1, on the reverse strand, counting down.
ATGTCAACACAAATAAACAACAAACTGTTCAGAAGTGAGGTAATTAATATTTACAGTATAGTAGTTCACAAACAGTTCATGTGCCAAAGGAATACATTGCAATAACTACTTTTGTATGGCAGTTAATTGTCTAATTAGAAAAGAAAGTACATACTCCCATGTATCTTATGTAAGCATTTGGAGGGGTGAGTAAAATTCTACACTGACAAATGTGTACTAGAAGCAGCAACATTCAGGTTTGAGTATAACATGCAAATCACTGTCTACAACCCTATCTTCAGAGATAAGAAGTATATCAACCTTCTGACTGACACAACGGTGTCCACAGCAAACAAGCATGGGCTCCACTTTGGAAAACTAAAAGGGCTACGCCTACCTAATCTAGCATTTTATAGCAGTGGGCTGCTATGACAGTGATTACTGAAATTACCACACAGCAGGCTGCATGCAATTAGTAAATGGTGGACACCAATTGGTGCAGAGCCCATCACATGCACATTTGCAGATACCTAGAAAAGCAGGCTGTACTTGCTGTCTACACATCCAATAATCTCATTGCAGCAAGAGCGAGAGACAGAGACAGAGACAGAGGCAGAGACACAGACAAAGACAGACAAAGAGACAGAAACAGAGACACAGAAAAAGAAAGAGAAACAGACAGAGAAAAAAAATTTCTATTAAAAACAAATGGAACACAGCAATACAAAGGAAAGGTATGTAACACATATGTATTTGCTGGCACGTAGTAGATGTTTATGAAGAGTACTCTACATACTGTGAATCATCCATATGTGGCAGCAGTACGTATCTTTATGTATCTGTACATGTGCATAGGGCAAGGGACATACCGCAACTGTTTGTGAAGGGTGTGTATATATATATATATATATATATATATATATATGTGTGTATATATATACATTGTTGAAGGTTGTTATGTGCATATTTCTATGTAGGTTGTAGTGTGTGGCAAACAAAACAGCATGCAGTGCTGGTATATGACATATGGTGGTTAAACGCTGTGGATATCCTCTGTCAGTTTTGCAGTGTTGCAGCCAGTGAGGCCTGATAAAGCTACATGGGCTGTGGACACCTTCAATGCAGTCTGCACAACACTGTGCAATATTAGTACATAACTGTATATCTCACAACTGTAGCATAATTGATATTCCCACCATGAATAGTGGACTGTATATGTGCCTATATGTACATCTATATGTACAGCAATGGATGTTTATATGTATGTGTGTATGTGTATATATATATATATATATATATATATATATATATATATATATATATATATATATATATATATATATATACATAGATATGTATAGATATATATATAGATATATATAGATATGTAGATATATATAGATAGAGGGAGAGAGACATGGGGCATACTTACTGCAACAGGTGCCTGGCGACCAAGGTATGGACTGAAGCTGAGTGTTGACACCGCAGTGCCATCCCTTCTTGCCAGAACACTGTACCCATTAACTACCACATAGGTGGTAGTCTACCTAACACCGAAAGTGTGATAAGGGAGCATGGGACACAGGTGGACAGTAGCCTCCCCTTTGATAATCACAGTGCCACACTGGTCATGTACTCTGTCTACGTGGTACACATCATCACAAAAGGTGTGTCATCTAGGGAAATATAGGTCAGTGTTCCCCTCTACTTATCAAACTTAAAACCCATTAGAGAGTACAATGCCAACTACAGCAACTGGAAAGGCCACAGACATATCTCACAAAGAGTAATACCGGCCTCAAACAGATGCCCTATGCAGACTGACTCACAAAACCACAGCTACACTGTGTTGCATACCGCCTATCCAGAGGCGACCTCTGCCTAACATACTGAGCTATGTCACACCCATAGCTGTTGGACATCCTCCATGTAAACATATTACAATCCCTCCCAGATACACGGTCTAGGGCCTTACACCTTGTCAGCTCACTAAACAGCGCATGCTGGAGGGATAGAGTCCTAACTCAGAGACATGCCATACTCTGGAACAATCCACCTATCAATAATAAATAAAGCTCCTCATTAGCAGTTGTCATAAATACTCCTGATGATTGTTTGGGAGATAGGAAATACACCCCGGGAATCACCTCTGTGGCTCTGGTTGACAGGGGCAAGTGAAATCAAATTACATGTGTGTCAAAGGCCAGGGTAGCATATGGCTAGGCTGCTGTAGGCCCTAGGGCCAATAGCATATTACCTACCCATGACACGAAGCACACAGACATGTACTTAGTGCAATAATTGCTATGTGAGGTTGACTGAGTGTGATGGTGAATGTGTTGGTGAATGTGTGCAAGGTCTGTAAAGGTGTGATAGCTTAGTGTGAAATTGTTTCTGTCATGGTAGTTTGTGTTCTAGCTGTGATCCCAGCAAAAGATGTGTATACTATTGCTAGGCAGAAAAAGTGGTATGGCATATGGTGTGACGTAGTCCCTTGTTGTTGACTGTGGTGTCCCATTGTAGGCTAAAGCAATACATGTATGCTTAGTGAGTGGTACTGCTGGTGAATCCAACTCCCATATGAACTGTAGTACTACCTGAAGCTGTAGGCCTAAACAGTACAGTATGGTGTATGTTCACATTGCTTGGAAACATAGTTTTGTGTGTTCCCTGTAGTCCTCACAGATTACATACCTCAGGCATAAGGTTTTGTAAGTAGTGACACACAGTACTGTATGGTACACAGGTAAAGCTCATCTGGGTTGGCATACATTTGTGTGTTGTATGTATGTCTGATGTGTGTGTAATTATGCCTGTACCATGCCCTCAATCATATTTGTGTTACAGGGTATACGTGTGTATCTAGTAACATGTATAGTCTAGTACAGCAGTATGCCACCTATATCAACAACTGTGCACATATGTTAGGCAGGGGTTTGGCATCAAAGACTACTGTGGTATACTGGTAATACTGTAACTGTACTTTATATTCATTGCAATGGATGACATATTTCTTCATGCATTAGCTTGATATATACCTCCTGTGGCTAGGTAGTGCATTGTGTCACATACAGTGTGCCATGTACTGTTGTATAGTCTTACATACTGGTTTCACTTTGTTGCTGTGCAGAACATGGTTTAATATATAGAATGTGCCAGGCACTGTCAGGCAGTTGTGGGCTGAGCACTGATATGTGGTATTAAAAGTGTGTATCTACTGACAGCCTATAGGTTGCTATATATGGCATTTCATTGATATCTGTACTTTAGAATGTGAAGTGTGCCACATGACTTGCCCACAATTATTGTTTTATTGTCTTCCAGGGACATGTCTGACCATCGCAACCCTGCGTATTCCCCTGAAGAGGAGGAAATAATAATATCCACCCTACTACAACATCACACCCTGCTGTTCTCCAGAACCAGCCAGGACCAGCATGAGCACACTGCACTGTGGCAAGATATTGTCCATCGGGTGAATGGCTTAGGCATGCGTAACCAGACTTATGAGCAGGAACGCCATCACTGCAGTGATTTAATTAGTCATGTCCGGCAGCATGCCTGTGATGTCTGCAGACAACAGCTTGCCACAGGTGGTGGTGCAGCATTACATCCGCCCCTCACCAGAGTGGAAGAGCTGCTCCTCAGTGTAGTGGCTCCTGGCCAACCACTACAACAGACATGTGTCATCATGGAGGCTGGAGTCACCCAGCAAGTTGACTAGGAGCGTGCAGGTAACATGGCATATCTGTAGACTACTGTTAGCTTGATTGTTAGAACATGCATATGTCAGATGTGTACTGTGTATTTAGAAGATGTGGAGCCTGGTGTTGTGCAATACTGATAATTTGGAACATAATCTGTATGCCTGTGACTGTCACCCATTGTACTACTGTAAAATTGCAAACTCACAGCAGCAATGCCATAGTTGTTTACACTGACAAACTGTCTCAAATCCCTGTAGGTCCCTCTGGTGTGACAGCATGTCAGCAGACCCATGCTTGTGAGTGTTCTACATTTACTATAGCAAATATCATGTGCATGTCAGGTGAGTTGTAGGCCATATACACATGTAAAACACCTACACATAACACATGCTCTGCATGTTTTCTGTGGGACTATGCACATCCCAGTAACATGAGTAGCTGCCTTAAACGCATGCAATACACAGAGCATCCCAAACAATTGTGGTACACTGTAGTGGACATTGTATAGGCAGAGTCAATACAGATGCACACAACATACACCAATTTGTCATATGCAGTAAGTGTTAATATGATACACATGGCATATTTAGACACCTGCTGTAAGGTCAGACTCCAGTATCCCAAATGTCATCCACACAGTACCTATACTATACCTGAAGGGTAGAGGCCAATCATGGGGCAGTGCAACACTCTTCAACACACAACACATTCATTTTAAGCAATGCTCCCTATTGAACACCTTACATACCCATGTAACAACTGCCTGTGAAATGGTTAGTGTAGCCACAGTACTGCAGTTCAGGTACAGCAAGATAGTTGCCAGTGTGGCACGCATTAGTGGCCTTGAGTGACCACATGATGCTGCCTGATGATGGCTCATGGTACTACACTACATCCAGTTGCAGTAACTACAGTACTACATATAGCATTCATTGCTATACACTTGACAGTTGTGTGCATCCAGCCATGGTATGTATACCTATGAGTGATGGTGCACAGGACATTGAAAAGCATTTAATACTTGCACAGCAGTGTTGTGTCCATGTATACATTGTGTTCCAGGGTGAGGCCAATCACTGAACAACACACATGCATCAAAGACATGTATACTGTTATTAACAAGGACTCTCTGCACTTGCACTGCATGCTGTTGAGCAACACACATCCTGCATGCTGACACGTGTGATAGGATTCTTTGGCTTGTGATACTGTACTCCACCATCAACCACTAATGAGTATGTTCTGGATTGCTTTTGGTGTGTGTGTGTGTGTGTGTGTGTGTGTGTGTGTGTGTGTGTGTGTCAACTTTACTGAGTAGTGTATTTGTGTGCATGTGTTCATGTGTTTGTGTTCATGTGTGCATGTGTGCATGTGTTCATGTGTGCATGTGTTCATGTGTTCATGTGTGCATGTGTGCTAACATCACGTACAGATTGTAAAGTGTGTTTCCTGTCTTCCTTTCACAGGTGCTGAGGTTGTGTTGGTTGAATGCAGCAGGGAACCTGAAGTCACTGCCACAAATAGTGGAAATGATGATACATGTGTTGTGGCACAGGCAGGTTTGACAGGGTCTGTTGTTGATCCGCCAATCAACAGTACACAGCTTTCCACCCCATCTATGCGCACATTCATACTGCCAATACATCCCTCATCACCAATGGCCTTAGCTGAGGGACAGCATACAGTAGGCATTGATCAGGATAGTGTGGTATCTATGGCACATGCATCCCCTCACAGCAGCCATACCCAGATTCCTGGAATGGTACCACATAGGCAGATGTCCAGGGGTTCTCCTGGGAGCACTGCTGGTCATAATGCCCCTGGCAGATGTGCCCCCACAGGTCTTACAACCTCAGGTATGTTCCGGGCTGTAATAAAGGCACAGGCACATATGGAACGGTACACCAGACAGGGACTAAGGGTGCAGAGGGCCCTTAACACCGCTATCAATGACAGTATCTGTGACCTTGCGGTGCCATCTGTAATTACACCGAGGTCATTGATAGACATTGGGGGGAGACATTAGATGTCCTCCGCAATTTCATGTCAACGTACCAGGACAGTGCAGGATGGCTGAGACATTGACGTGGACATATGTCAGCAACATCATCAGCTGGCAGTCGTCGCGGACGACACACAAGTCACAGCCACTCCTGTAGTGGCAGTACCAGCCCCAGCAATGTTGGGGCTGGGCTGTCATTAGACCATCATAGAAGACCACATGCACATGGCTCTGTCCAGTCACAGCAGGGACACGGGTCCAGTCAACATCCCTCTGCCTCTGATGATAGTACCCAGTCTGGCTTAGTACCCGATACTGTCAATGGCACCCCTGCCAGGCACAGGTACTGTGTCCATGGCCAGAGACAGTGATCTGTACAGCCTGGTAGGTACAGTCTGTAGCTGTCCCACAATCTCCCGTATTTGGCAGCCACATGGTGGAACTGTGTGCATGCAGACACACACACATAAACCAAACACCTAGGGCTAACACATACACACACACACATTACATCAACATTGACCCATGCTGTGCTGTTGTCCCTCACACACACACACACACACACACACACACACACACACACACACACACACACACACACACGTCGATTGGATGGGTCAATGTCGGGCTCTGGCAAACCAACAACACACCCTGTGCACATGATGAAACTGTGCCACCTCCTGTCATCTGTAACACTGATGCAGGAACAGGCTAACATGGTGCTGATGCACAGGGTGACTTAATAGCAGTGTAGCAATGTTAGCATGTTGTCGACAGTAAAGTGTAATGATATCCTTGTAGGTATATCTATGCAGGTATGATGCATTAAAGCTATGATTATCAATGTAGTATTGTTTTCACCAGTGTTAATTCCAAAAATGTATTGTCTGTCCACGTGCCACTTGGCTGATGTGTGTAGTTGTGCAGCATGTGTTGGTGAGTGGACAGTATGTGTGTGATGTGTGCAGTACAGATTTGCAGGTGTACATTTGTGAACATGGTGGAGGTGCACTGTCTGCATGTACGTGCATAGTGGACACATGGGAAGGGTGACATGCCCTGTATTACACAGTGTTAACACTTAATAGTTTCTATTGGTGGCCAGTATGCATTTTACTACTCATATGTTTTAACTTGGGTACACATGTGTGTATGACATGGTTTGACATTATGCTGTGGGTGATACTGTTACTATCTGTCATTGGTTTGCATTCTGGTAGTATACACAACCTCAACAGCCTGACTATAACCAATCGTTAGATGATGTCTTGACAACTGACACACAGATGTAGGAAACTCAGTAGCATTTGGATCATTCTGGTACTATACTATACCAGTAACCAGTGGTATTGACTGCCACCCATTCCTGGGACCACTCCTGTTTGACATGAAGTCCTCTTAGGTACAAGCAAACACACTAGGGATATGTCCATCCACATCTGGTAATGCATACAGTGGCCTACAATGCATTCTCCGGATGAGACACTTATCCTCCACAAGGGTATCGTACAGACAGATACCTGTTGTCCAACCCATGCTGTAAAGCTATAAGCCAACTATAGCATAGTCATCCACCTTGACTAAACATAGTATCCCGACAATACCGCATAGGTTGTAGCCCACAACATGTAGAATGGGTACCGATGTGTACATACAGCCATGTGTTATGTCATCTGTCCTTTGGTATTCACATTTCCAAAGGTATTCTGAAGTCCCTCGGTGTATCACATAAGCAATAAGGGGTCTGTATGCATATCCACGAAGTTGCTGTACACCTATAATGAATGTCCCTTATTGACAGACTTTGTTGTGTTTGAACATGTCTGATATATACCCAAGGCATGAACCCTCACTCACACTATTCTATAGAAACTGTCATGGGTGTGTGTGACACAGATGACCTAGGCCACAGATCACTACAGTGGCTGGCCTTGTCACAAACATACATATGTGACCTAAGGTCTGAGAAGCAGCAGCACAATCTGTCAAAGGTAACAGATGTATTCATGTAGAAAACAGGCTTCACACCTATGAACTAATTGAGGTCACATGTACATATATGTATTTGCCACACAGATACCTGAAGTGTGCAATGCACATACTGTTGTTTTACTGATATGTCATACAGTAGTAAAAGCAAAACCCACAACACATTGACCAACAGTGTCACACACACAGCAATTTTAGGATTCAAACACCTACCTAAGTAGGTTATGATACTTGAGCGATACGCATTAACATGACGTGTTATATGCTTTATTGTGAGTTTTCATTTCCAGTGCTGTTTTTGTGGGATGCTGACATCATCAGACTTGCCAAAGAGGAATATACCACTTTTAAGGTGTTTTCCTAGTCTCCAAAAAGGGCACCCCTCTCATGGAAATCACACACACTTAGCAAGTGCAGGATTCAAACCCTTACCTTATTATGTTATGATACTCAAGAGATACGCACTAACATGACACGCTATATGCTTTACTGGGAGTTTTCATTTCTACTGCTATATTTGTGGATGCTGACATCATAAGACTTGCCTAAGAGGTATATACCTCTTTTAAGGTGTTTTCCTAGTCTCCAAAATGGAACTTGTCTCAAAGGAAATTACACACAAACATACACCCCCACAGCAATTGCAGGATTCAAACCCTTACCTAACTATGCTATGATTTTAGAGAGATACACATTAACACCATGCTCTGTATACGTTACTGGGAGGTTTCATTTCCACTGCTATATTTGTGGGATGCTGACATCATCAAACTTGCCAAAGAGGTATATACCACTTTAAAGATGTTTTCCTAGTCTCCAAAAAGGGCACTCCTCTCAAAGGAAATCACACACAAACATATACACCCCCCAGACGCACTCAGCAATTGCAGGATTCAAACCTCTACCTAGCTATGTTATGATATTAGAGAAATACACATTAACATGACACACTATATGCTATACTGGGTATTTTTATTTCTCCTGCTATATTTGTAGAATGCTGACATCATCAGACTAGACATGGTAATGTGTGTGCACTTTGTTTTATGCAATCCCAGGACTGAGCCATGGGGGCCAGCAGGTGTTACCAGCTTGAACAGGACTCCACAATTCTTAGCTTGTGTGATCTATCTGTGGACCAGTTGCCAATCCATCATATGACAATACATATTTATGCACAGGTTGTTGATTTTGTGGATACGACATGTGTCTGGGATGTTGGAAAAGGGCTATTCAAAGTCTATGTGGGACGTGTGTAGCTCATTTCAGTGATGTATGTCCTGGGTGGCTGCCTTGCAAACAGTCTAGCAGGTTTGGGAACCATAATCTGCCTATGACCAAACCAAAGTTGGTAGGGTTGTGTGTTTGTAGGCTTCCAATAGCTCTGTTTATGACTTCAATCATGATGGACTCCATGGCCTTGCAGATCAGACTTCATAGGCTTATAAAACTATAGTTCCCATAGTCTGTTGTGCACCAACACTTGTGGAGTGTGCCATATGTTGCTGTAACCCATTCAACAGTTTCATATCCTGTAAAGAGGGTGAGGCTCAACAGACTGTTCAGGTGCAGGGTCTGTTTGTTCTGCAGTTCACATATGACACATATAGGGAAACAATGTAATCCAACTGATGCCATGTTTTCAGCTTTGGAAGGAGCTGTTTACCCATTCTACATGTGATATCTCCTGGTATGATGATATGGCCTTTTGTCAGTGGGAGGTGGGTATGTATGCATGGGCCTGTCTGACAGGATGTGGCATTGTCAGTCATTTACAGTTGGCCCTGACTCAGGACATATATGAGTGTACATTGCTATTTATGACATAGCTGAAGGAAGTGTCATGGTTCTTTCTGGACTCCTTCTCAGATAATCTTTCCAAAACACCAACAAACGTAAGCACTAAACTCCTGTTATACTCTTTTAAACAGTTAACACCCTACTGATCCTTTTTGATCAGTCAAAAAGTATTTCATCATAATATCCTGACATGTCCAAAGGTCAGTTTCATGTGTACTCTCCTGTCCAGCTGATGAATATGGTAATTTTGAGGCAATGTTACAACTGCCTTATGTACACAGACAACCCTCTCCTCCTCCCAACAAATTCAAATATATGTGAGAGATGCAACTATATAGCCAAACTGGAGGCTGAGCTCTCTCGACCCATGACTGGCACAGTCAATCAGGAGGAGAAGTTAACCACACACACACCACAAATCCAGTCTCACATAGACCTATAGCAACAGCAAACCAAACACAGAAATACACAAAAGCATACTCGGAGGCTCTAAATAAAAATCTGCCTAAGCAGCAGAGACCTCCAAAGCAGACACCCAAACAACTGCTACCCCACAACAGTACCCACGTATCACATAGCTCACAAGGTCAGTGTGCCACACAGACACTGCCCTTAAGGCTAAACAATACACCTAATACACTTGTAATAGGTGACTCTATTGTCAGACACACTGACGTCCCACTCACCAGGCTGAACAAGGAGAAGGTCACTGTAAGTTGTTTGTCGGGTGCCAGGATCCACCACATAACACATGCACTCAGGTCACTCCAAAGCAAGTACAAATATGACTCCGTCATTGTCCATGCTGGTGTGAATGACCTGAGACGTACCTCCCTGGACTACATGAAAAGAGACATAGAGGAGCTCTCTGATCATGTAGCCCAGGATGGTATGACCCTTACCCTCACCAAGAATGATGCCACGGTATAAAGACAAAATGATCAATTTTAACAATTGGCTAAAGTATTGGTGTCATTCAAAGGGGATCCAGTGTCTGTCAGCCTGGGATGACATGCTCGACAAGCCATGTTGCTTCACTAGGGATGGCTTGCACCTGTCACCCTTGGGCTTTTGAATACTGGCTAAGGCTCTTGCCACCCCCATAGTGCCTTTTTTAGGCAAGGCTCAAAAGACAAACCCACCTCCATAGACAATACAAGGAAATAGAAATTAAGGGTAATGCTGCTCAATGCCAGAAGTCTAAACCTCAAAATGTATGCACTCAAGGCTCTCTTCAGTATGGAGAATATTGATATTTGTGCAGTAACAGAAACCTGGTTCAAGGCTCCCGAAAGCACCCCAGCACTACCAGGTTATACTTCATACCATGCTTTTTGGCCACAAAACTCAGACCGAACCACAAAAGGAGGGGGAGTATCCATATACAGCAAAGATACCCACACCTCCAGGTTAGTAGCACTGCACGAAGCATCAGAGACCATCCGTGTGCAACTAACAGTGGGCAAAACTGCCTTTCAGTTTGTAGCCTGCTACAGACCACCCTCCCAATCTCAGGAACCCCACTCGGCTTTCCTGAGAACACTGGAGAATATGAAGGTCTCTCCAAACACTATTACATTGGGTGACTTCAACTACCCAAACATTGACTGGGAAAACTACCTAAGCCCCAACACCCTCGCCCAATGGTTCCTAGAATTTGTAAACTCAAATGCTATGGAACAATTGGTCACCAACCCCACAAGAGGGGAAAACATATTGGACCTGGTCATCACCAACATGGGGACTCTATGTTCCACACCTTAGGTATACCCCTCATTGGTAAGGTCAGACCATAAATTAATCTCACTGGACATCCATATCCCATCCGCACCCCCAGCCAAGGTAACCTCCGTGAAGAACTTCTCAAAAGCAAATTTCATACTTCCCAAAACTGAGGTGGTATCCTTCAAAGCCCCCAGGCCAGTGGAAAATACGGCTCAAACCGCAGAATCCTTTACAAACGCATTCTATGGACACCTACAGGAATGCATGGATCGTGCTATGCCAAATAAAGCTAAGACTCACTCCTCCAAAGGCAGGAGACCTGTCTGGTGGACCCTGGCCATAAATAAGCTATAGAACAAAAGGAGGAAGCTACTACATGATAGAGCAAAATCCCAAAAAGGGAAGGCATCTCTGATCAGTACTAGCAAGAAGCTACGATCCCTCATAAAATCATCTAAGGCCAGCTTCGAAAGAAAAATTGCACAAGACACTAAAGACAATCACAAGGCCTTCTTTAGTTATGTCAGGAACCAGGGTGGCAACTCCCAGATATGCTCTGAGTTAATGCAAAATGACAAAAAATACACTGAACCCACAGACATTGCCAACATCCTGACAGACAGGTTCAGTGCAAATTTCTACCCCCATCCCCCCCAAAAGAGCAAATGTCCATCACAACAGAGTGTAGCCTCCCTGACATCACAGATGAACAGGTGAGAGCTGCCCTCTCCAAAGCAAAAAACACAGCATCAATGGGACAGGACAGTGTCCCGGGCTGCGTCTTACACAAGCTTCAAGAAGAACTTAACCCTCACATAAAGTCACTGTTCAATCTCAGCCTTACTACAGGATATGTACCCAAGGAATGGAGTACAGCAACAGTGGTCCTGCTCCACAAAGGTGGTGCCACAACGGACCCCGGAAACTATCACCCTATAAGCCTGACTAGCCTGGTCTGCAAAGCTATGGAGCATATCATCATTGAACTCAAAAACAAAGACATTGGAAACCTCCAGACACTGGATCCTACCCAATTCGGCTTTGTTAAGGGCAGATCTTGCCTCTTGAACATAGTTGACTTCTTTGAAACAGTTACCAGGGCCATAGATGAAGGGAAGGTAGTCCACACAGCCTACCTGGACCTTGTTAAAACCTTCAACACAATACCCCACTCGGGCATCATAAATAAGCTCACCAGCTTAAGTATCAACCCATATGTCACAAGATGGGTTGCAAACTGGCTCAGGTATAGCACCCACATGGTCCGAATTGCAGATGCCATGTCAGACTCTAAACCAGTTACAAGTGGCATCACACCAGGCTCAGTCCTGGGACCTCTCTTGTTCGGAATATATTTCTCTGAGGTACAGGCTAACATGGGAGGACTATGGCTGACCAAGTTCACAGATGACTGCAAACTGAGTGCCATAACTGACTCTCCTGCTGACACAAGCATCCCCCAAAAGGGTCTCACAAATACAGATAACTGGTGCCAGAGCCATGGCCTAAAGCTAAATGCCAAAAAATGCATAGTCATCCCCTTTGGGAAAAACAAAGTGCCCACAAATTACCACATAGGTGGCAATCCATTAAGTACAGAAGAAGTAATTAGGGATTTGGGGACCCAAGTAGGTAGCAATCTCTCCTTTGACAATCACGTTGCCAAAGTGGTTAGAAAGACCTTCTATATAGCCCACCTTATCACAAAAGGTTTCACATCTAGATCAAGAGAGGTCATTGTGCCCCTCTACTCATCACTCATCAGGCCCATAATTGAATACAGTGCCCCATTTGCGATGTACCTTACCCGACACCTGCAGCAACTGGAAAGACCCCAAAAGTACCTCACCAACAGGATCAAGGGACTCAAACAGATGCCCTATGCAGTTCAGCTAAAGAAACTCCAGCTCTACTCAGTTGCTTACCGTCTACTCAGAGGCGATCTGTGCCTGACGTATAAAGCCATGTCCAACCCAGAATTAATGGACATGCTCCACGTCAGGGAATACAAATCCGTTAGAGCTACATGCTCCAGGGACTTAAACCTCAGCACAGAAATAAATAGGACATGCTGGAGGGACAGATTCATACCCCAGAGGCTCCTCTCACCCTGGAACAAAATCCCAGTCCAAGTTAGGCAGAGCCCCTCATTGATCCTCTTCAAGAGAAAGCTTGACAAGTGTATGGGAGATCATAAGTTTACCCCTGGGATCTCTTCTGGGTCCCTGCTAGACAGAGGCACAATAAACTAACTCTAAAAGAGCTATCTTCTGTGACCTACTATTTGAAGGCACAGTCTACTAATCTAAAATGGTGGCAAAAGCCAAACACACTCTGGCTAGGCTTATAAATGCCCTAGGGCAGATAGCCTAGTATCAACCTATGAACCTATGATAATGTTTGGAGTGCACATAGTTTAGTGATGATACTGATTGCAGGTTTTTTATCTTCTTTGCTTTCCCACTTTCTATGAACAACCTAAGTATCTGTAGTACATATTTGATTATGACAGGGTTCCAATATATTATATATGTGTCTGTTGTCATATAACTGTGTGCACAAGACAGGATTGGTGAATAGTGAGAGGTTCCTGGGTTAACACATGCAACTGCCAGATATGTGTGGCCCACTGCTGTACTTAGACATTGCCTAAGTGTGTGAGCATGCCCAGTGTGACCTTTCAGTATGTTGCTGTCTGAAGTCCACTACATTTGTTGACGTGTGTGAACACGCCCAATATTAACATTCATACTATATGTGGGTTGAAAATCAAGTTGTATTTTTACTGCAGGGCTCACCTTTGTGTCATAACTCGACAGGGATTATGCTGTGCCTGCAGGGTTTCCATGAGACACTTTGCATAGACTTATCAACATTTCTTCATACAGGCTGACCAGTGAAATACTGTTATGGTTTAGTGGTTCAGTACTGTGACTATAGTGCACAGTATCCTGGTTTCGAGGACTGTCACTGCTTTATATTTTCATATTGAGAAGACCACACTGCTTAAGGAATTTTAAAGCAAATATGAGCATGTTTACCTGCTTTTGCTCAACTATGCCCAACTTTGACTGAACTTGCCCAACATTGCTCAGCATTAACCAACATTGTTGAACGTTGCCCAATATTGCTCAACATTGCCCAAAGTTGTGCTAGTTAGTGTATGCAATTTTGTTTACATATACTAAATAGTGGTAAACGCTCTTTAGCACTGCTTTATATTGCTTAAAACATGGCAATCATGCCTCAGGTGGTGCTGCAGGGCTGCCTATGTTGGATGCACATAGTACACTCCCTATACATGTTTGAAAACAGGTAGTGTCAAGTTAGGCATCCCTTTTTCTATATGTACAAGTCAGAGAGAGGTATAATTTCCAGGGTTCCTACTGAGCCAGTGTATTTGCTATGCATTGCCTCTTTGCCAAGGCCAAAGCATACTGGGCACGCCTCCTTCTGCCTAGTGGGGCAGGCTCAGGTTGTTCCTCCTCCAAGTCACGCTCTGCCTGTGATGGCCTTGGCAATGGTGGGGGGCTGTTTGGCCTGGCACTATGCTGCTCCTGCTGCAGCTGTTTTTGCAGGATCATATTATGTAGCATAGCACATACCATAACAATTTGGGTACATGTAGTTGGTGAGTACTGCAAGGCTCCACCAGATGTGTCCAGACACTGGAACTGTGACTTGAGCAGCCCAAACACATGCTCAATTACATTTCGTGTTTGTGCGTGTGCCTCATTATGGCATTCCTGTTCAGGTGTGTGTGCATTTCTGATGGGTGCCATCAGTCACGGCTCCAGTGCATATCCAGCATCCCCCACTAGATGACCATGAGGGATGTCCCCATTGGCAAATGTCTGGTACAGCTGTGTCAGATGCCAGGTATAGGAATCATGGTAGCTTCCAGGGCAGCCAGCACACACATTCAGTATTATGCCCTGGGCATCACACACGACCTGGCAGTTGATGGAGGGGAAGCCCTTGTGGTTGAAGTAGACCCTACCCCGCTCGACGGCTGGTGCTTTGATGCGTATGTGCATGCAATCTATTGCACCCACTACCTCAGGGTATTCTGCTATTTGCTGGAAGAGATGCATATTGCTGGCCAATACCTCATGGGAATTGGGGAAATATACATGATCACCGACATGTGCTGACATGGCATTCAGGAACTGGTGCAGTACCCTGGATGCTGATGCCTGTGAAATCCTCATCATATCGCCAGTTGGTCTCTGGAAGGTAACTGTTGCTAGTATTCTTCGGCCAACACATACCTTTGTTTCCACTGGGATGGGTTCCCCTCTGTTGTTTCTGTGTGTGAGGCCTGACCTGCACAGCTTAACAATTTGCTGCATGAGATCTCTGTCCACTCTATAGCGCTCTACGATCTCTAGCTCATGTAGCCCCTGGTAGGTTACCCTGGGCCTGTACACTCTTCTCCATCTCCTCACTGTGGGTTGCTCAGCAGCATTTGCATTGTCACCACCCTCAGCATGTTGCATATGCCGCCTTATAACAGCAATGGCAGCCCCTAACATTTCTTTGTCTCAGTAAAGCTTTTTAAGTTTTCACTTCTCTTAGTTTACTGCAGTGTTGCAGTGTCTCTGAGGAAAGCATGGTGGAAAGTTGTTTGTAGAGTTTTAAGTGCTGGGCTGGGCTACTGTACTGCCTGTGTAATTGCCTGATTCTGATTGTTTTCACCTGCTAGCTCTGCTAGTTCTCCTTGGTTAACTTCCTACTATTTGTTGTGCTTCCTTTTCCCTTTCTGTTTCCACAGGGGGCAGCACAGTGCAAACACATGCACACCAGCTCACACATGCGTACACATGCTTACACGGCCTAACACTTGCTGACTCCTGCTTGTATGCGTGCACACAGGTGCAAATGCTCTTACACAAATTTCAACAACCTTACACATACTTACTCCAGCTTAAATGCGTGCACACAGGCGCACACACAGTCTTACTCGGATATACAGGAGCACACCCACACACAAGCACGTTGCAGGCACTTCAACAAGAAACTTTAGTGTTATCCACAGCATACTCCTTCAATTTCTTGGCTTTAGCTAGGATACCTGTTGACACACCTTTTCCAGTGATGAGTAACTGACAGCAAACACATGCCACTATGCTCCAATGAGCTTACATTCTTTCATACATACCCCCTCTTGATGCCACCTATCTTCTACACTGATATTCCCCTTATCCTACTCTTACAACCTACAGACATTGCTCATTTGCCATGTAAAATTGGGATTCACTATCCTTACCCTCATTTGCATAGGATTGCCTACTAATGCTTGGTTACATCTGTTAGACTGAGCTTCCCCCATTAGCAACCTCTACCCAGTAGCCATGTTGTCTTCAGCCTGCCATTCACTTGCATGGCAAATTAATATTTTGAATAAAATCCCTATTTGTGGCTTTTATCTTTTGGTTTTCTGGTTTTTAGAGTGCAGCACATTTACGCGGCGCTGGGCTATGCTTAAATTTCAGAGATCTAGGTAAAAAAAAATATTTTTTTTTATTTTGCAATGGGAAACATTGCCAATGGCTGTATATTTGGCCATTGGTATGCTTCCTCAACTGGATGCATCCTTTATTTGGAGCTGTCATGGCTCCATTTTGCTATTTGCAGAACTGTACTCAGTTGTCAACGGAATACATTTCTACAAATAACACTACTCTTACTCAGGCAGGTTAGGGTTTCATGGATCGCAAATTTACCTCATTTGCATAGCTTTCGGCAGCAAATGAGGTAATTTGCATAACCTAGCCCTGTCCGTGTAAGAGTCGTTTTAGGAGCTCTCTTGCACGCCCCTGCCGGCTGTTCCTGGATCGCTCGGCAGACATGTTGGCTGCATGGAGTCTTACTCTACTGTTAGACTCCATGCAAGCCTTCATGAATCTGGCCCTTTGTATCCTTCAGAAAATGCAGGGTAGCACATATCATTTTATTGTATAAACCATCTAAGTTTAATAAGTCCAGGACACATTCTCAGCATAGACAGTGGGCAGAGACAAATCTGTTTTTATTTTGCCACTGATGTTTGCTGATCAGCACTTGCATATTTGATTGCCCAGCACAAAACATGATCTTAACAAGTTACACAGAGAGTGTTTAACATTTGGGTCTTGTACTATAGTACTGTTTAATTGATCTGACTTTTCTCTGATAATTACTGTGCTCAATACACTACAAGTTGATTATGACTGGAGACCCAATC
Source organism: Protopterus annectens (assembly GCF_019279795.1). Lineage (NCBI taxonomy): Eukaryota > Metazoa > Chordata > Ceratodontiformes > Protopteridae > Protopterus > Protopterus annectens. The sequence continues at coordinate 40,347,806 of NC_056726.1, read as the reverse complement.
ATAATTCTCTCATCATATAATATCTCAAGGGTCTATCACCTCAAAACTAACGCTCAGATTTATATAGCAATTTTGGAATGCCAGGGGATAGCTTTCCTTGTTGACAGTTTTGTAGATAATACTTTGGTTGAGACCTTTTTTGTCAAATTTAGCTTTTCAGTGGATGTAACAATGAATGATAGTGGGATTTCTGTAAATGTTACATTAAAGAAAATGTCAGTTGTTCTTCTTCTTCTTTTGGCTTTTCCAGGTTAGGGGTCACCACAGCGGAACACTGGTCTGCTAATGATTGGCAGTAGATATTTTATGGGTGCCGAGGTGCCAGCTCGACGCCCAACCTTCAATGAAGGCATGCCCATTCTATGCATGTCTTTCGAATGCTACTCAACCACGGGAAGGACATGCAGACTCCACACAGAAGGCGTAACAGTTTTAAATTCTTGTTGCCAAGTCTGCAGCTCCATAAATGAAGGAAGTGGTAACCTAGGATGGTTTATGGGTATAAATCTTAAGGAAGGTGTGACACTGAAGTTTAAGAAAGACAAATTTTCTAACCATTTTTTTCCTTATTAGACAAGTTATTGGTGGGAGAAGGAAAGAGAAGAAGTTACTGGAGAATGACTATACTAATATTAAAAATGTGAAAATGTGTAGTTTTCTAGCAGGTGAGATGGGCTATTAAATCATAGAATCATAGAATATATAAGGCAACTGGGACCAGTAGCCATTTATGCCTTGCCAGTGACAACCATAGACCTTACGTCTGTTTTCAAGGAGCGAGAGGTCAGTCATACTTGGGGTGCATTTGTGGTTATCAATCCAGTTGTATAACTCCATTTTGAAGGAAAAAAGTGTGTCACATTCCGTAATATAGAGCAAAAGTTTGTTTTAGAGAAAGGGTTTGCATTCAGTGATAAATCTGTCTCTACACTGTGCTTTGTTTATCTTCTGAAGCAAGTTTAGATTCCTGGTTCTAGTGCTAGTGAGGCTGCTTGATTTGTAGAGATATAAGAAATCTTGGACTACTGCATCTGAAATAGCCCAAATGCTTGGCACAGATTGCCACCAAGGCATCTACAGGATGCTACATAAAGGGACAGAACTCCCAGTTTCTCCTGACAAAGCTTGTTTTTCAAGCTTGTGATTTTTTTCTTAGTTCAGAACATCTGGGGTCTTCACAGTTGCTTGATATGCCTAGTAAAATATATATCAAAAGAAACATTGTATTTGATAATAGGTCTGATCAATGTGGAATATAGAGGTTAAGCACTTTCCCTGCATGTAGATGAAATACTTTTTGCAATCAGTGATGCTAAGTATAAAGATTTCCTACCCCCTGTTGAAATGAGATGGTCAAAGGCAAGGGAATTATCTTCACACATTCCAAAATCTCTCACCACACTTTCATTTTGAAAGAGGGCATTGTCTATACTAAAAGAAGAATGTATTGTTTACCAAATACAATGATATCATACTTTTTTGTATTTAGTTTTAACCTGTTTTGTGGGTGCTGTTTTTTGACATGTGTGGATTCCAGTTTGAGCTTCTGCCTGTCAGAGGGGGACTTAAGGATGACTCCAAGTTTACAGTCATCCACAAACTTAGTAAACCAAAGTTCCCCACTTTTTTATGTGGAGATATACAAAATATATGCTGAATAGTAGATGTCCTGACACAATGCCCTGCCAAACATCTCTGGTCACCTTCATGTCTGCTGAGGGCACATCTCCAACCTTTACTACATGTATTCCATTTCTCAACCATTTCACTGTCCACCTAATTATGTGTGGGTAAAACTGGAGCTCATTCAGCTTACTTATTATGTTAGCATGTGGCATGGGGTCAGAAGCTTTTTGCCAGGTCAAGGTAAGCTGTAAGGACTGAATATTTACTGTCTGTAGCTTGAGTTACTCCCACAAAGATGATGAATAGATTTATCTGACATCTACCCTTAACAAAGTTGAACTGCTTTATGGGATTTTTGATATTATACTTAATTAGGTCACTTATGATATATTCCATGGCTCTGCAGATGAGACTAATCAGGCTAACGAGTCTGTAGATTCCAGGGTCAGTGGTGGGTTCACCTTTCTGAGATGGCATCACAGCAGCTGTGTGCCATACTTCAGGGACAAAATCAGTGTCTAGGCTCAGGCTGAGTATCGCTAGGAGTGGATCCACTGGAGTGCATTTTGTACTGTAATAAAGTATATCATCTCCATGGAAGATGTACATTTAATTTTAGAGAGTACCTTTAGCAAGTATTATTTGGTTATAATGGGGGGGGTGAGATTTTGTGGGATATTGAGGCTTTGTATAGTTGTTTTCATGTGAAAGTTGCACTGAATTTGTTTTCTAGTAAGTTGGCTACACCAAGTGGATCTGAGTAGGCGTTGCCATTTTTGATACATTTTGAGCAATATTGGGTTATATTTCTTAGTTTCCTAATGTAGCTAAAGAATGATTTGTAATTGTTTTTAGCTTCTGAGGCTAGTCTAAGTTTATGGGATGCCTTTATTTTCCTGATAGACGTTTTAATTCTTTCAACAGCTTTTTATGTTAACCTCGATTTGAGGGTATTTTTGTTTTGTTATATAGTTTAAGAAGCTTTTTTATTGTGTTTCTTATTTATACATGTTGACCATCAGGCTGATTTACTTATAAACTTCCCCTTTAATTTGAATCTGGGGGGACTGCCAGGTCAATGTATTTAACCTGGTGGAAACAGAGTTTGCCTGCATAACTACAGTTAGAATTGAGTTTAGACAGTTTATCACAGAATTGTATAAGATTTGCTTATTAGAAGTCACTGAACTTTGTGATATTTGTATCAACTTTTATGGAGATTTTGAAGGAAAAGGTGTTGTTTGTAATCAGATATAAGTGGAGAAGGAAGTACCAGGGGGATAGTTGATACTGATGCCATTTTGGCAAGACCCACATCAAGATTATTTTGTCCTCTAGTGGTTTCTTTGACAATTTGGATTGGGGAGTTTTTATGTATTAATTCAAGGAATTTTTGGGTGCAACCTACAGTTGAGGTATAGGTATCCCATTTTATCATCATGTAGTTAAAGTATGCTAGGATAATATAATTCCTGTTAATATGATGTATATCTAATGTATTTAGTAACCTACTGTAGTTTTCTGGGAGCATATGGGGAGTCATATAACATGCTTTGACATGATAGCTGGTCCTATTTTGTGTGATTTGGAACTCAATAATTTCTAGGGATCTGGCTAGATACGATGTGGTCTTTAACAAATATGAACACTCCATGACAGTTGCCCTTATGCCAAAAGGCATGGTAGGCATAAATCCTTGGTATGGTGGGAATGGTTTGTGTACTTTTAAACCATGTTTCTACTGATTGCTCTATTATGCACAGAGGACTACAGCACTTCAGTTTTGACTACAGATTCAATACTGGCAAATATTTATAAATGCCAGTATGTACTAAAGAGAGACCACAATTGGCTAACCATACCCCTTAACACTTTGCACCTCTTCATCCCACCCTTGCTACACTACTGGCTTCAAATTCAGCAGGACGACAAGATCAGGCAATTTGTTATTTAAACTTCTTATATTGAGTATAGAAACTTTGATATGGTCTGGTATGATTTTTTTTTAGGTGAGAAAATCCATACACTGGTCTCTGCCTCAAAAAGGTACCACAGGGGCAGCAAAGGTTTTAGCCAGTTTGCAAAAGCTCTGGAATGAGAAATGCAAGCTGTCTCTTGCAAAGCAAGAGTAACTATCTGTCATCTCCTCTTATGCTGGCACATACTTGATCCCAATAGAATTACACTAACTATGCAACCAGCTATTGTAACCAATCATCTTTTCCCTGTAGTTTGATACCATTTGAGGAAAAGAAAGGATTCTTCTTAAAACCAAAGTCTTACTTACATTTGTGACATGCATGGATAGCTCTATTATGTCTCTCAGCATATCCCTCAGGGTTTATGCACTAGGTCATTCACACTCTCATGGACCACTCCCATGTCATAATCATATTTGTTTGTTTCAAGAGTCACTAAGGCCATTGATAATTTAGAGATCATGGCCACTGCAAGGCAGCTTACTGTCTTTTGTCCAACTTCATGAGATAGAATTATTGTGTCTGACAGTGGAGTCACCAATCATTTGGACACTTTTATTAGAAGGGTATGTAGGTGCCATAGTTTTGGAAATAATTATCTACTTCAATAGCCTTTGCTGTGATGATTTTACAGGTGTTGTAGTGTTTAATTTACCCTAAGCCTACTTTTATTAGGTCTTGTAGGTTTAGAAAGGGACTTTTTAACAGCATCAGCGTATTTGTGTGGAATGCAGTGGTGATGTCTGCTGCTCAGGTTGTATTTCTTTGTGAGAGGGAGGCCTCCACTTTCAATAAGTAATTGCATCTCTTATACATACATTGTGACAAACTAAGCAATAATTCATTGCCTGTGAGCATCAGGTAGTTGTTATACTGCTTGAGTAAATCAAGTACTGTGAGTCAATTTAAGTCTTAATGGGCATATCTGACAACTAGCAGAAAAATAATGACAAAAATAAGTCAAATGAAATACAATCAAATGAAGATTTCTTCTGTTTTCTTCCTTTATTCTTTCAAAAAATGGATGTAAAGTAAATAAAGGGATGAATATGTGGTCAAAAGTAAGTGATAGTTATGTGAAGACTCATGTTCAGAAATCTTTGCATTATATTTTTATGGGATTTCAAAGTAAAATATTACTGCATGAAACGTCTCATATGAAGAATGGAAGGCAATACTGCTAGTATGTTTATCTTTCCTATGGGTGGTGAAGGACGAGAAGTAGTATATTGCCTCAGAGGTTACAAATTTATTGTGCTATCATGCTTGATTCAGAGAAGGAGCCTTCTATAATAGTTATGAATTTTTGCATATTTTTTTATCTAGATTTATGGCAGAAGGAAGAGAAAGGGCTGGTTTGGGAAGAAAGGGGAGATACATAATGGCTGAGGATAGGATGACTAACAAGACTGAAAACAGTACAACAAAACATAAAATCACAGACAGTGGGAAACAGTTCTGAGACAAAATTAGTGCTTAAGTTTTTTTGAGACTGTATTTGCAAAGCTGAGAATTGTGAAGAGTTTTTAGTGAATATTCCAGGGTTTGCAAATCTAACTCCATCTGTAGATCCACCTATTCCACCATACTCTGACTTGGAGGTAACATATATCATACTCAGGCATGTGGGGTAATGCCCTTACAAGGGAGATGTTTGGGGTGCAGTCCCCAACATTTAGTGTTTTCAACTCATTTCTTTACTTTTTCAGGTATTCATTTTCTTTTTTTTCCAGCACACTTTGGGTTTGATTGCTGTATGTTTCATTTTTGAGATAGACAGCCCTCTGCCTCATTGCTTGGTTACCTAATTTCCTTTTGACCAGGTGTACATTTATAGCTTTCCTAACATATAAAGATCTAGTGGTGCCATCCCATTTTGATTATTGTGTGGTGAGAAACAAATCCTTCCTTGCTTCTTCCAAGGGGGTGAGCAGAAATGGAAAAACATTTTTTTTTTATATGAGCATGTCCAATCTTTTGGTCTTTGCCTCCAGTGTAACTTAACCTTCAGTATCCTTAGTTAGTGGTGTTGATGGTCTGCTGGATGTAAGCTTCATTACCTGTTTGAGAGTTTAAAATGGGTTAATAGACTCTTAGTCAAATCTTCATGTAGTACAGTCAGTTAAAGAAGAAAATCTTAGAATCGTGATAGTAGTCTGTGATTTTCTTTGTTTCGTGCAGATGAGCACTGCTCCAAAAGTACTAATTAACAGCTGTTAGATAGAAGGTATTTGAGGGTTTTGAATCTGGGTGTTCTCCTCACTTACCCCTCCCTGTAGGTGTGCCAGATACGGCCCATCTTGCTGAGGTAATGTGGGTGTGGTTTAGGTGGAAACAGTCTTGATCCTACAAGTTCATATTACTTGATAGTATTACATTTCAATGTAAAATAAAAAAAAAAATGCAAGCAAGGCTGTGTTAAAGATAGATAAAGCTTGTTGTAAGTCTGTTTTAGTCCTTCTTAAAGCTTATTTTGCTTCTAAATTCTTTATTATTGCTCTTCAATATGACAAGACACATCAGAAACTGCTAAATGCAGCTTGATTAAGATACAAAATCAAACAAATGTAAAATCAAAAGCTGCAACCATGGAAAGGATGGCAAACAACTAAAATCCAATGTAAACTTTAATAGCAAATATAAAAGTTGCAAAAAAATGATTTTATTATTTATTTATTTATTTTACATTTGTTGAGTGGGATGAGTTTGACTGAGCTGAGATAGCCCCTTTCAGCAGAGGCCCAGGGAAAAAAGCTCCGGAAACTCTTATACAATACAGTAAAAAAAAAAAAACATTTTACAGTAGCAAATAATCCAAAAGATGAGTCAATTATTTGGCAATCACAAATAAAAAGTGGTAAAATATATGTATAATACTTCTACGATAAGCTCTTTCAGCTCGATGCCTTCCTTAGATCTTCTAGAATATAAGAGACAGCTGCACTTAAATAATTGTGAGGTACTCTGATATCTTAAAGAACCAATGAGGTTAAGATTTCATCATCTTAGTTTCCACTGCTTCATTGAGTATGTCCTAAGTCAGCATATCTCTTCTCATCCTGGCCAAAAGAGTCCAAAAGGTGGTGATATAGTTAATAAATGAGCTAAGATCGATCACAGACATATAGGCTGATAAAACACCAGGATTAAATGGAATGGCTCCTTTAAACCCCCCTATTAAAGGGGCAGAAACTAAGAAGATGAAATCTTAACGTCATTGGTTCTTTAAGATATCAGAGTACCTCTCAATTATTTAAGTGCAGCTGTCTGTTATATTCTAGAAGATCTGAGGAAGGCATCAATCCAAAAGTGCTTATCTTAGAGCTCTTATACATATATTTTACCACTTTTTATTTGTGATTTTTTTGTGACTTTTATATTTGCTATTAAAGTGTACGTCTAATTTTAGTTGTATACCATCCTCTCCGTTGTTGCAGCATTTGATTTTACATTTATTTTATTATTGTTCTCCATCCAGTCTTTTCTTCTCAGAGTGTTGGTGTTCTGAAATTAGGGGAGGAGCACATTATTAGGTGGGCCATTTTGATAGCGCAAAGTGGGTTTGGAAATCAAAGGCACTTTTGATCACATTCTTTGTCTCTGCCTATTTTCTTGAGATGTTTCATACTAGGCTCATATTAATCTGTCTGAGTGATATTAGGAATTCTGGATGATGTCAGATTAAGTTGCATACCCTGGGGATCTTTTTGCATGTTGTTGCTATGTAGCAGAATGTTTACTCTTGTGGGTTTTCAGCACAGGTTGAAAGGGTTACTGTTGCTTGGTTTTTGATGATTTTCAGATCAAGAACATTGGCAGATTCTTTTCTATAAGTCATTGTGAACTTAAGAAAGTTGGTTGATCCATTTATATGGTCAAGAACTTTGTTCAAGCTTTCAATGTCGTTGTCTAAATGCTAAATACATCATCAATAAATCTAAGATAGCATTCAATTTGTTGGTAAAATGAGGAGTTGTAAATAAACTCTTCTTTCTATTTCCCAAGGGTGTAATTGCTAGGCTTGGGCTCATGGCTGTTCCATGTTCTGTTATCTGTTTGAAGTAATTTCCTTCAAATTGGAAGTAGATTTTACTTAATAAGATTCTATGGATTCTGCTGATTACTTCTGCTTCACTGGGTAGGGCCTACCATTCTTTGGTGTAAGCTTCAATTACTGCAGAAAAACAGTAATTGTGCCAGAGTACTGTGTATAGGGCTTCAATGCCTATGGTGACTAGAACAGATTCATTTTTGGTTTTGATGTTTCTAATTTTTCTGAAGAAGTCCATTGAGTCCAGTATATACAATACATGTTTTTTCCATTAGCAGTTTGATTTGTATCCCCAAATAAATGGATATGAGTTAAGTGATACAGCCCCCACTGGCTACAACAGGTCTGTAAGGGGGTCCTCTATATTTTTGTGTGGCTTTGGAATACCAAAAAAGTTGTGGAGTTTTGGGTGGGTTACAATTAAGAAGTCATGTAGGTTGTTCCCAATCAGATCTTCTTCATGGCAGTTCAGTATCTTTAGTAGGATTTCCTCATAAGCGATCTTGATCTTCGCTAAATCTATGGCATCATAAAACATGGGGTTGCTTAGCATTTTCAGGATTTTACTTGAGTAGGTGCTGGTGTCTGTGACATGTATTCCTCCCCTCTATTGGCTTTCTTTATTCTTCTGGTACTTGTGTTTCATTTCTGTTGAGGTTGTAGATTCTCCTCCTGGGCGTCTGTTGAGAATTTTTTGAATGTAATTTTCACATTTGTCTTCAAAGACACTGACAGCCGAGTGGAGAGGGGGGGCAGAGGTTGCTTGGTCTTTTCTCTTTGCATGTGACTGTTATGCTTTCTGGAGTGATCTTGCTCTCCTGCTGTGTTTTCTTCTTGTGGAAATAAACCTTAAGTTCAGTTTTTAGGTGAAGAGTTTTAGATCAATGATATTACTGATGATGTTGCTCCTTCAGTGTGATGTTGAAGTCAGCTCTTTCTTGAGTACTTGGCATTCAGCTTTGCTTATGTTTTTTAACTGCTTCCAAACTTTATGGTGTTTTGTTGGGGGTCTTAGTGTCTCCTTCCTTGTCTGTCTGTTGTTTTGTTTGGAAGGACCCAGAGGTGTTTTAGATCCCTTTTCCCTTGCCAATGTTTGTCCCTCTGGTGATAGTTGCTTTGCGGTGATCCATGAACCTGGGTTGATAGTGGTCTTGGGAATGGTGCACTGGTGGGGTCTGTTGTGGGGTCATCTGTCCTTGTGGTCCATTCTTTGGAGTTGTCCATGATGTGATTTGTTGCTCCTTTGGTGAGTTGGTGGTGGGGTCTAGGTTTAGTTCCTGAGGTGTGGGTCCATTGTGAAAATCTTGGTGGGAATGTTATTGATCATTGGGTGAACATTGCCATTTGGAGGAGGTTGATTGCTGTGTTTACTGCTTTGGGCATTGTGTGGTCATTGTCCTGGGTAGTGTCTCCTGTTTCTTTTGAGGAAGCTTGATTTGGCTCTCATTTTTCTCTCCTCAGGAAACTGCTTGTCATGGATGCCTCTTTGAATCTTACATATTTTTGTCTACTTTATTTTTACTTCAAAGGTGTTGACATCCTTTATAGGATGTCCTGGAATTTGGTCTATTTGTCTGGATCACCCTTGCAGGATGCTCCAAGTGTAGTTAATGTTGCATAGGATTCATTAAGCTGGTTATGGTTTTGCCTTAAGAGTATGTCAACCAGTTTCAGTCCAGTCACTCTTAAGGTGTCATTCCAATTCAGTCATAAGGCTTTCTTTGATGTTTTTCCAAATGAGTATTTTGTGTAGTTGTAAATTTCTGGGTACTTGTCATTTATTCAAACTATCTTTTAGGTATATTTCTTCCCATTGCAGTCCTTTTATTCTCCATATATTTTGGATGTGAGTTGTTGCCCATGATCCTGATTGTGGATGTTCTCTGTGTCATTGTTTAAAATCTCAGTTGTCATTCTGGTAGTTAAAAGAATCCCTTTAAACCATGAGGGTGTCAGGATGCCGAAGGCCATTCTGGTTCGGTTAATTGCTGTTTTTCATAGGTTGGTGGTTGCTCTCTCTTGGTAAAATAGACAGAGTATACCAGAAGGAACTAAATGGAAAAGAAGACAACATTCTGGAAGGAAAAGAACTCAAGCAGCAAATAAAGCTAAATTCTGGAAAAACCCAAGGCATGAACACCATGCAATTCATCAACTGCATCCTTAACCTCATGAATCTTGGTCACCATAATTTTTATTGACAGACCTCTACCACCCTACTAAGTTCCAGAAGCACATAGGTTGTAGTTTTACTGGAACCTGTACTCAATAAACCTCAACCCCACAACCAAAATACACCCTAGGATCGCGGATGGCATGACCTTCAAACAAGATTTCCCCTTTAAAACCTCCACAATCTGGGCTGAAAATCCCTAGACTCAAAAAAAGATCTGCAGGTGATGTTACTCAATATGACATCATCCAGAATTCCTCAACTGTATTTTTTATATTATTCAGTGAAATTATTTTAGACCTGGTTAAAAACATCTCAAGAAAATAGGCAGATCCAAAGAAGGTGAACAAAAGTGCCACAGATTTCCAAACCTGCTTTGCTGTATCAAAATGACCCACCAGAAAGATGGCCTCCTCTCCTAATTTCAGAACATCAACACTAAGCACAAAGGACTGGATGGAGGCCAATGACAAGGAATTTAGAAGCAAATTAAGCTTTAATAAGGATGAAGGGAGACTTAGAACAAGATTTATCTATGTTTAACACAACACTGCTTACATGTTTTTTTACACTGACTTGTAATACTATCATGTAAAATGAACTTTTAGGATCACCACTAATGTGACCTAAACTACACCCACATGACCTCAGCAAGATGGGCTTGACCTGGCACAACTATTGGGAGGGGCAGGTGAGGAGGATGCCCAGATCCAAATCCCTTAAATCCAACATTTGTTAATCAATAAGCTTGGAGCAGTGCTCATCTGCCTGAAATAAAGAACACCCTGGACTACCATCATCATCATCATCATTCTGAGATTTCTTCTTTAACCAGCTGAACTACATGATGATTTTACTGAGATTCTACTAACCAATTTTAAACTCCCAAACAAGTAAAGAAGCTAACATCCAGCAGTCCACCACCAACCAAGGATACCGAAGATTAAAGTACACCTGAGGCATAGACCAATAAGGTGGACATGCTCAGGTAAAAAAATTGCCTTCCTAAAATATGGATCAATAACATACGAAATTTTGTATGACCAACCATTAAGCCTTCTCTGTCATATTCGAGGGCAACCACTAAACCTAAGATCCAGCTGTTATAACAACCTATGGTGACAAAGAAAGTGTAATATATTATGTGTAAGACGAAAACAAGGGAAGAACATGAGTTATTTTTTGTTACAGAACTTAAGGCATTGTTGCATAAGTTTGTGGAAGGTATAATGAGAAACCAGGGTATTTTACAACTTGATACATATTTTTAAAGAAAGATGCAAAAATTATTTTATAGAAGAGAATGCAACTTAAAATATATTGGTATGTAGGATTTTTCAAAGACCAAACAACTATTTGTCACAGGCATACTTTCTCGTGTGGAATTGCATTTCTTGTGATTTTATTGTAAACAAATTACAATCTAATTTAGTTTGTTTCAACAGTTTATGTATGTTTAATTCTAACACAACTGCAGTAATTTATGCCCTGATTTTCTCCTGTAATATGTTTTATATCAGACAGACATGTAGAAAATTTAAAGTGTAGTTGCAGAAGCCCTCTTAGATATGCTAGATTTGGGAAGTCCGTTGAAGTTCATTTAATTGCTCTTCATGAAGGTAATCAACTTAAAACCACTTATTTAGATCAAGTTAATGTAGGTATAACAAGTCATAGTTTGCAAAGGTATCTGTTATATAAAGAAAATAATTCTGTTTCAAAGAGTGCATTTATATTTTGAGTAAGAGTTTGAAGCATTTGCTACAGTAAAATGCTCATTATAGTGTCTTTGAATTTTAATTGGTAAGATTTAAACATTTTTTTAAATTGGTATTATTTGGTGTTTCTTGTTTCCATTTTTAAAATATATTTTGCCAAGGTACCAGAGGTTTAAAATGTGTTTCAATAAGCATGAATCTTCTCATTTTATTATTGTCCTCTGTGCATAATATATACATCCAGCTTTTCTACCTTATAGCTATTTTTGTATTTAGAATGGTGACATATATTCCATGATACTTGCATGATATGCATTCCCCATGATAATCAAGTTAATGCATTCTCTCAGGTAGTCATTGTGTAAGAAATTTAATATTAATATTACATCATGTTTTAATCTTCTGTATGTAAGGGAATATAATTGCAGATTTTTTCCCTGTGTGTACCTTACTCCGTTAGAATCATTTATTACTCATGCCACTCTTCTCTGTGCTTACTCTATCATATTAGAATGCCAACTACCCTTCTAACAGCATTTTACTATGCTAATTTCCAGATGAGGTCTAACAACAGATGCATAGAAATTAACTCCTCAGACTGTCTCAGATCTTAAACCCTACAGCCAGCATTGTGTTCTTTAAAGTTAGCCTAACAACTAACCAAAGCTGTTTGCTGCATAATGATGTTCATATATTACTCAGGTTGGACACTCTTGTTCTTGTAGTTCCATTAGCCATACAAATGATTTTGCATTTGTTATATTAAATTACAGAATATTAGCACTTATGTAATGATTAAATAAACAAGCGGAGGGAGCAAAGGGGAAAAACTTGTCTAATTAGCTGTTAAGCATTTTCATCTCCACCACTCAAGACTTCATCATACCAGTAGTTACCAGTTAATTAAACAATTTTTTTTTGCATTGCTTGGTGACATGACTTCTTTTTTTTCTGTGTCTTGAGTGGTTTAATTTTATTTTATATTGCTGAAATGCTTTTTCTTGCTGTCTGTTTGCTTTGGGTGCTTATGTAAGAAGGCCTCATTATTCTGCAGCTGTAATGCTCCATCCCTCACAACATTGCATAAAATGTATGTGTCATCACCATATCTAATTATGAGCATATTTTATGGTTTGCGAATACCATGAGTGTAAAGATTAAACAGTAAGGAGTAGCAGGTAGACCTTCCTAGTTAAACCTATGCCTGTGCCATTTTGAGTCTGTCGAATTACATTTACCCTTTATCTTTACATAATTTATTCTATTCACTACCCATTCTATTGTGCTAGCATATCTTTTATCTTTACAGATTTTTCTGCAGTAAGTAGTAAAAGTAAAGACTCGCTAGATAGAGATAATGAGTTTTATAGTGTGTTCATTGTTTTTGTGATACTTAAATGGGTGTTTTAGTTGAAATGTTTAATGGTGTATTACATGGTAATGTATAGACAATTCAATCCATATAATTATTTCCAAATTAATATATAAAACAGGAAATGGTGCTATAAGGAAAACCAGAGTCCAACTGTTTGTTGAATTTAGATATGAAATTGGTGGGGATGGGGTAACTGATAAGCTAATGATGGCTGTGAGTATGTTGGGGAAAATCAAACTTATAGTTTGAAAAATAGGAACTTTTTGATAATATAGTGTTACAGAAAAACAAAATAACTGGAAGACAGTAGAAAGCAGTGGACAGGAGGTTAGTTAGTTAAACTGAATTATGAAAGACCTTCTCCTGGGACACTCATTGTTGCACCAAGTTGAGGTTGCAAGTTGTTTACAATGGTAATTAAGTCATCTTGTAGGTTTGCCAGCTTATGGGTAGGAGGGGCAGGCTTTTACTAGATACTTAAATGAATCTGGGCTATGGCATTTTTCAGGGTTTACCTGTAAGTCCAGTGGAAATTTTGTTTACAACAGAGATATCTGTTTGTTTGCCCACAAAGATACCTTACTAAAGAGATGCAAGACCTAAACAACATGTCCTACAGGGACTGACTCAAAGCCCTGACACTATACTCAGTATCTAACAGACAGCTAAGAGGTGACCTCTGTCTGGCATACATGGCATGCTTCTACAAAATACAGATGGATTTACTGCACATCAGCAAGTCCAATGCCACTAGAAATACTCAGTCTAGGGATCTAAACCTCTTTTTATACCATGAACAGGAGGGTTTGGAGGACAGGTATATCTTGCAGAGGATACTGCTGCTATGGAACAGACTCACCTTCCATGTAAAACAAAGTTCATCCCTGTCCATATACAAAGACAACATATATTTATGGATTGTAAACAGAAACTTTACTCCAAGACTGCCCCCTTTACTATTAAAGGACAGAAATAGCTCCTACTTGCTTTTTCCCTTGCATGGGTTCTCACAAATTATCTGTGGTATGATCCCAGTTATTCTCATTAAGGATAATATATAATTATCAACCATGGAATGGGTAGAACCAATCAATAACCAAATAGGATGGATTATTTTGAGCACAAAAGGGGGAACTGGCTACCCTTAAAAAGGCTGCAATGGCATCTAGCCTAAAACTTACCTATGGACCTATGATGGATATTAGAAGGAGATTCGAGAAGGTGGCAAGTAAATAACTCCGAGACCATATAAGGTAGACAACCTAGGCATTAATGCCCAAACATTATCAGCAAATCAGTAACTGTGGTATAAACAAATAAATGAAAGAAAATAAAAGTAAAAGGGTAACTCATTTTGGTATACATTAAAGTGAAGAGTATTTCTTGGTTAACTGTGGTGTGGCCAAAACATGATGAAAGGGAGTATGTATGAACAAGAGTAGCATACTTTGGAATAGGATTATTATCATGGAGTAAATGGGGAGAAATGACAGTATGCTTAGTGAAAAAGGACTAACCATACACTTTGGGGTAACAGACTCACTGAGTTTTATCAGTAGAGACAGAAAATAATGTAAGAAGGATGGTTGTGCCATAGGTTAGACAGAAATATATAACAAAAGGAAAAAAGAATGGAAGTGTGGTCCAAGTTGAGGGTTTACACTAAACTATCAGGGATAGAGTACATTAATGAGAGTTCATAGGTTCATAGGTTTATACTAGGCTATCTGCCCTAAGGCATTTATAAGCCTAGCCCAAAGTTGTGTGGCTTACGCCACCCCTTATGTTAGAAATAATGTGCCCATTAGTTTGTTGTGTCTCTGTCCAGCAGTGACACAGAGATGATTCCCAGGGTAAACCTATGATATCCCATCCACCGGTCAAGATTCTCTTGAACAGAGCCAGTGAGGTGCTCTGCCTCACATGGACCGGGATTTTATTCCACAGCATGGGGAGTCTCTGGGTGATAAATCTATCCCTCCAGCACGTCCTATTTATATCCGTGCTAAGGTTTAAGTCACTTGCTCTAGTGGTTCTGGTGGATTTGGATTTTGTGACGTGGAGCATGTCCATTAATTCCGGGTTGGTCATGGTCTTGTATGTCAGGCACAGGTCACCTCTGAGCAGACGGTATGCAACTGAATAGAGTTGGAGTTTCTTCAGTCTGGCAGTATATGACAGGTTTTGGAGTCCC
Source organism: Protopterus annectens (assembly GCF_019279795.1). NCBI lineage: Eukaryota > Metazoa > Chordata > Ceratodontiformes > Protopteridae > Protopterus > Protopterus annectens. The sequence continues at coordinate 40,332,690 of NC_056726.1, read as the reverse complement.
TTTATCCTTTTGGTGAGGAACTTTTGGGGTCTCTCCAATTGCTGCAGGTGTCGGGTGAGATACATCCCAAATGGGGCATTGTACTCGATCATTGGTCTGATAAGTGAAGAGTACAGGGGAACAATGACCTCACTTGATCTGGATGTGAATCCCTTCATGATCAGATGGGCAATGTAGAAGGTCTTTCAAACCACTTTAGCAACGTGAGTGTCAAACGAGAGGCCACTGTCAACCTGGGTACCCAGGTCCCTGATAACCTCTTCTGTGCTTAGTGGGTTGCCACCTATATGGTAGCTTGGGGTTACCTTGTTTTTCCCGAAGGGTATGACTATACACTTTTTTGCGTTTATCTTCAGGCCATGGCTCTGGCACCAGCTATCAGTTTCCGTAATTGCTGTGTATATTTTTTCATACTTTTGAAACATTTTAAAGGTTTAATTTTGTATTTTTCTTTTGTAAATGTGGAAGAAGTAATACAGATTTTCCATTCTTTCTTCATATTTTTTCTCTGTGTAGTGGCATTTTTATTTCATGTCTTTGTATCTATATATTTGGCAATTATATTATTATCCTGTGAATAATGCCTTCCCCTGGATTCAAGAAGCTCTGCGCAAAGATGGTTTTAGCCTTGCGCCAAGGGTCCTCACGATAGATGGTGCAGCAGCGCCATATGAATATGTTTGAGGGCATGCTGCCGCACCCTCGACGTGCACAGGAAATGTGTGCGAGTGCAGGGGGCATGTACAAGTGCTCTACGGAGGCGTAAACATGCCCCGACACTTGCAAAATCTACTATGCCTACTAGTAGAGCCCACCCCTAATAGTAAGTCAGTAATTCAGTGTCCATGGATACTGAAATGTATGCTAAGCATACAAGAGTGTCCATGAACAGTGAAATAAAATCAAAGTAGTAAACACACAAGCATGTAGTGGAATGTTGAGCCCTGTCCCTAGAACTTTCACAATTAGATTCCCTGTGTCCCTATTATACATTTGAATTGATGCAATATCGAAGGTGTAAGCAAAGCTAAACGTGTCTACACGTTGCTGCTCTCCACTGAGTGTAGCTTACACATCACATTCATTCAAATAGAGAAAAACATGCAGAATCAACATAAATGTCAATAATGTAGTGTTTAGAGCATCTGCCTAACAAACAGGCATTCACAGTTCGAGCCCAACAATAGCACGTACCATTTTCCATGTGGAATGAATGTCGTTTTGCCATAAAACCGACATAAGAGTATCGCATGAGATATTTAACTTAAATATCATTCAAGCAAAGTGGCACTGTCATAATGAAAAAGGTACTAGTAAGCAGGTGTAAGCACAAATAAGCAGCAGTAAACACATATAAGTACCAGTAAGCAAGTCTGAGTGCACTTGCATGGGTCTAAGCAGTGCCCAGCATAGGAAATGTATATAAGTATATACAGATATATAATATATATACACACACACACACACACATATATATATATATATATATATATATATATATATATATATATATATATATATATATATATATATATATATATATACACACACACACATATATATATATATATATATATATATATATATCTATGGAGAAAGAACACTGTAACAATAAAGCATACAAAAGGAATGAGAAGGGAATCAACAGCAACCTCAGTATTATATGGCGCTGTCAGCGTATGTCATATCCAGCTGGGCAGGAGTGAGCCAAGCACTGCTACTCACACCACAGGCAGGATATTACCAGTGGGAGTAACATTATTGATATGCTAAGTCTACTTTACACACAGAGGGTAGTCCCTCGTGGGACTACCCAAAAATTGATAAAACATTTGGCCATCCGACCATTACACAAGCAATGGCAGGTATGTTCAAGGACTAAATGGTGGGAGAGCCTGAGAATACATGGTTTTGGACAACATACGTGTAGGGCCCCTAATGCTCGGGAGAGGGCAATGTGTGGAGGTGTGTCATGGCTGCGATATCAAGTGGAAAATGGATGGTATGCATGTATTTTGAACACGGGAGGGGTGGAGGAACTATGGGTATGAAATTATGGAGCCAGGAGTGCCAGGGTTGGATGGGCTGGTTCTAACTGGACTGCCCCATGGAGGTCAGTGAGTTCATTATAAGTATATATGCATACACACATGCAGAGATCAATATGTGGACATACATTCTCTGTAACACATTCATTCCATTTGCAGACATAAATAATATGAATATGCCCTTACAACCCTTGACAGTAGATAGAATAATAGGTTGTGCAGAAGAGGGATGGGACGAAACTGCTAAAATGCAGAAGTCTGTACAATGTCTGAAGTCAGTGCTGTGTTGAAAAAAATCAAATGTGAAGACCTCCCCACACATGGAATAATTCCTGTGATCTGCCTGCTATGGCAACGCCAATTACTAAACCGGTCTATTTGTAAAAGAAATACGCTGAACATGTACATAATTAGGCTCTCATGTGTAACGTATGCATTACCACATAGTCATACTTATTAATTTATTGTAGTGTCATGTTAACGGGATTAAGAATGTAATGAAGTATAGAGTCTAATCTTGACATAAACACACGTGGGACAACCCAAAAATTGCGAATGGTATTCTTTTGTTCGCTCATGTCACCAATTTGTGTGGACTAAACATTTGGGAGTTCTGAGGATACGTGGAGTGAGTCAACCGATGGGATGGGTCTATAGGAGTAGGGAGTGGCCAATGTGTGCTGGTGTGGATACACTGCGAATCCGACTGGAGAATGGATGACTGCAGTGTTAGGGAGGTGTTGGGGTGTGTGTTTGGGGAACCAGGAGCCATAGGTATACGAGTATATATGCAAATGAAGCAGCACAGTAATAGTGTATTGGTTAGAGCAACTGCCTAACGAACAGACATTCCCATACTGAATCCCACTGTATCACATACCATTTACCATTGGTAATCTGTACATGAACATATTGCAACATCTGTCCACTGTATAACCTGCAAAATATCAGTTAAAAGTTAACTGGAGTGAAGTGTCAGTGTCATAATGAATAAGGCACTAGTAAGCAGGTTCAAGCATATATAAACACCAGTAAGCATGTGTAAGTGCATTTGCGTGGGGTATGCATTGCTTTATAGACACACACACATACATATATATATATATATATATATATATATATATATATATATATATATATATATATATATATATATATACACAGCAAAATATAAATATACATGTATGCATACATATACAGATATATCTGTATATAGCAATATATATATATATATATATATATATATATATATATATATATATATATATATATATATATGACTGTAAATATACACATGTATATAGCTAGGATATGGTACAGCAGTTACGAGTTACATATGTTCACAGGCCGTGCATATGGGGGTGAGGGGTCCAATAAACAAACGTGTAACAAGTAGCATCAACCCCCCCCCCCCCAGCTAGGCCGGTGACACATACAGACACACAATAAAAGTAAACACACCACTGCTTCCCAGACAACTGGCAGGATGCTACCAGTGGGAGAGACCTACCAGGTTTAATCTTGAAACATAGACATCGATGTCCCTTGTGGGACACCAAAAATTAATGATCATCGGAGGCAGTCCCAGTAAGTAATAGCTAGGATATGGTACAGCAGTTACGAGTTACATATGTTCACAGGCCGTGCATATGGGGGTGAGGGGTCCAATAAACAAACGTGTAACAAGTAGCATCAACCCCCCCCCCCCAGCTAGGCCGGTGACACATACAGACACACAATAAAAGTAAACACACCACTGCTTCCCAGACAACTGGCAGGATGTTACCAGTGGGAGAGACCTACCAGGTTTAATCTTGAAACATAGACATCGATGTCCCTTGTGGGACACCAAAAATTAATGATCATCGGAGGCAGTCCCAGTAATGACTCATCAAACCAGGCTGTAGATGTACACGGACCAGTAGGTTGTGCAAGCCTGATAGCCCATGGGTCGGCATGTGTCCCGACACTGCAAGAGTGGGCAGTGTGTAGTGATGTGTTTATACCCCACTTGCACCCACAGTAAGGATGAGTGCTGTAGAGGAGTGGCAGTTGGGAGAACTATGGGTATGCAATTATGGGCCTAGGCATGCAGGTGTTGGCTGGTGCAGTTTTATTAGGACCGCCCAGGGGATGTAAGTAATATTCCAAAATGGGCATAGCTGATGCCCATACCTCTCAATCCCTAACAGCACATCCACTGGACAGGACATAAACCATTGGGGGAACAAATAGGGACCATACCTCTGAACTGTCCTCGATTTCCAGGGACGTCCCTGATTTTGACTTAATTTCTAACTCTGTCCCACTTAATCCCTCCTAAAACTAGTGACATTTGGAGGAAAGGTGGTAAATTACATGTAAGTGAGCTTATCGAAGGAAGGACACTCAGCAAACTCGGAGCTACAATATATAACATTAAGTATCCTGTTTTTTGTTTATTTTGTTTTTTATTTCTTTGTTGTTTATAGCACTTTGTGTGCTGTTTATTTTTTCTGGCTAGTTTCACTGTGTGTGAGGTATTAACTGGAAATTGTCCACTCTTATTAAGCATCTGTTGGGTTGTTTGTTTATGATAACTTGTTGCAGTTAAACTCTTTTTTCTAGTGGCTCCTTTAGCTGTTTAAAACTTTCATTTAAAGGCTCACTGCTGCTTTTCAGCTGGGAGTAACACTTCTGCAGTTTGTTTCCCACCCTCCCTCCCTGTTGGTATAGTGTTTTTATAGTTGGTGGCTTTGCAGTTGCCCGACCCTAGTGTAAATTTGATCTGGGACCCTCCTCCCAGTCTAGTGTCATTACCTCATTCTACCCAGTACAGGGAGAGCATTTGAGAAGGCCAATCAGCTTAGTTTCTGCTACTCCTTTCTCTCTTTCAAAAAAAAAAAAAAAAAAAAATACTGTATTTGTGTTTTTTCTTACTTTATTTTTCTCTTGCGTCATCTTAAAAGTACTCAATTGTATTTATTACTGCTTGGTGTAACTCATTGTAAGCCTTTTAGTTTAAGCACCTGGGCTTCAGACCAGTTTTACATTAGGAAGGTTTGTGGTCTGCACTGTAGTGGCAGAACAGGTAGCTTACATCCTTCTAAGTTGGGAACTGCTGATTGAGGGCTCAGTGTCTGTTATTCTAAAAGTGTATTAATTCTGGTTTAAGCACTTGGGCTTGAGGCCAGTTATTTTACATTAAGAGGGTTCGTGTTCTGCACTCTTGTGGGAGGAGAGGCTGGATTCTGTCCTTCTGAGCTGGGAATTTCTGGTTAAAGCTTATAGTGCCTGCATATTTGAACTGCTTCTTACTGAAATTGGTACACCTCATTTGCTGTAGCATAGACTTGATCCAGACCTGCTGAATCTAGCTTTGTCTGTATAACTTGAGCACTAATCCAGGCATTTTTTAAAGTATTCAGTTGTATTTATTACTGCTGGTAGTAACTTGATTAAAGTGTAGCTATCATTTCTAAGTCTTTTGGATTAAGCACTTGGGCTTCAGACCAGTTGTTTTACATTAGGAAGGTTTGTGGCCTGCACTGTGGTGGCAGGACAGGCAGCTTACATCCTTCTAAGTTAGGAACTGCTGATTGAGAGCTCAGTGTCTGTTATTCTAAAAGTGTATTAGTTCTGGTTTAAGCACTTGGGCTTCAGGCCAGTTATTTTACGTTAGGAAGGATTGTGGTCTGCACTCTTGTGGGAGGAGAGGCTGGACTCTGCCCTTCTGAGCAAGGAATATCTGGTTAAAGGCTTATGGTGCCTGCATATTCTAACTGTTTCTTACTGAAATTGGTACACCTTGTTTGCTGTAGCATAGACTAGATCCAGGCCTGCTGAATCTAGCTTTATTTGTATGCTTGTTTGTTTATTTCCCTGAAACGCTAATTCCACCTAAAACGCGGCCTTTTAGCACTTCTGTGGATCCCTAGTGATATCTGCATTGCTTACTGTACTTATTTCCTTGTTTCACTTGTAAGAAAGTTACTGTTTGTCATTTTTGCATTTAGGTTACCTGTAACACATTGCATTTAAGTTACCTGGCACTTGCTCACTAAAGCAATTATATAAGTCAGGTCAAAAAAAATTAAAAGCACTACACCCTCACAAACACCCCTTGAGTACCTTGTTCCCCATTGGCCCTTTTTTTCAATTATAAAGGAATTCCAAATACTATTCTAGCATGTCCAAAGGTCAGTTGTCAATCTCCTCTCCGGTCCAGCAGGTGAATCTGGGAATCTTGAGGCAATGTTACAACTGCCTCATGTACACAGACAACCCTCTCCTCCTCCCAACAAATTCCAACACATGTGAGAGATGCAACCATATAGCCAAACTGGAGGCTAAGCTCTCTCAACTCAGTACTGGCGTAACCAGTCAGGAGGAGAAGGAAACCACACTCACTACAATTCCAGTCTCACATAGACCTACCACGACAACAAACCAAACACATAAACACACAAAAACATACTCGGAGGCTCTAAATAAAAATCTGCCTAAGCAGCAGAGACCTCCAAAGCAGACACCCAAGCAACCGCTACCCCAAAACAAAACACGTGCAACACATAACTCACAAAGCCAGTGTGCCGAACAGTCACAGCCCTTAAGGCTAAACAACACACCTGATACACTTGTAATAGGTGACTCTATCGTCAGGCACACTGACGTCCTGCTCACCAGGCTGAACAAGGAGAGGGTCACGGTGAGCTGCCTGTCGGGCGCTAGGATCCGCCACATAACACAAGCACTCAGGTCACTCCAAGGCTAGTACAAATATGACTCAGTCATTGTCCATGCTGGTGTGAATGACCTGAGACATACCTCCCTGGACTACATGAAAAGAGACATAGAGGAGCTCTCTGAGCATGTAGCCCAGGCCGGTATGACCCTGACCTTGAGTAGCATCTTACCCTCACCAAGAATGATGCCACAATATGAAGACAAGATGATCAATTTCAACAATTGGCTTAAGTGTTGGTGTCATTCAAAGGGGATCCAATGCCTGTCAGCCTGGGATGACATGCTCAACAAGCCACGATGCTTCGCTAGGGATGGCTTGCACCTGTCACCCCTGGGCTTTTGGATATTGGCAAAGGCTCTTGCTACCCCCATAGTGCCTTTTTTAGGCAAGGCTCAAAAGACAAACCCACCTCCATAGGTATCACAAGGGATAAGAAACTAAGAGTAATGCTACTCAACGCCAGAAGTCTAAACCTCAAGATGCACGCACTCGAAACTCTACTTAGCATGGAGAACATCGATATCTGTGCAGTAACAGAAACCTGGTTCAAGGCTTCCGAGAGCACCCCAGCACTACCAGGTTATACCTCATACCATACTTTTCGGCCCCAAAACTTGGACCGAACAACAAAAGGAGGGGGAGTATCAATATTTGTCAAAGATACCCACACCACCAGGTTGGTGGCACAGCACGAAGCATCAGAGACTATCCATGTGCAACTAACTGTGGGTAAAACTGCCTTCCAGTTTATAGCCTGCTACAGACCACCCTCCCAAACACAGGAACCCCACTTGGCCTTCCTGAGAATACTGGAAAATATGAAGGTCTCTCCAAACACCATTATATTGGGCGGCTTCAACTACCCAAACATAGACTGGGAGCATTACTCTAGCTCCAACACCCTAGCCCAAAGGTTCCTAGAATTTATAAACTCAAATGCTATGGAACAACTTGTTACCACTCCCACAAGAGGGGAAAATATACTGGACCTGATCACCAACATGGGGACACTCTGCTCCAGACCAGAAGTGTATCTCTCACTGGTAAGATCAGACCATAAACTAATCTCACTGGATATTCACATCCCGACCCCACCCCCTGCCCAGAAAACCACAGTGAAAAACTTCTCTAAAGCAAATTTCATACGCCTCAAAACTGAGGCGAAATCCTTCAAAGCCCCCGGGCCTGTGGAAAATACGGCCCAGACCGCAGAATCCTTTATAAACGCATTCTATGAACACCTTCAGGAATGCATGGATCATGCAATCCCAAATAAAACCAAGACCCAATCCTCCAAATGTAGACGTCCTGTCTGGTGGACCCCAGCCATAAACAAACTATACAATAGAAGGAGGAAGCTACTACATGATAGAACAAAATCCCAAAAAGGGAAGGCATCTCTGATCAGTATTAGCAAAAAACTACGGGCACTCATAAAATCGTCTAAGGCCAGCTTCGAGAGAAAAATTGCACAGGACACTAAGGATAATCACAAGGCTTTCTTTAGTTATGTTAGGAACCTGGGTGGGAATTCCCAGATATGCTCAGAATTAGTCCAAAATGACAAAAAATACACCGAGCCCACAGACATTGCCAACATCCTAGCTGACAGGTTTAGTGCAAACTTCTCCCCCCTCTCTCCACCAAAAGGGCAAATATCTATCCCAACAGAGTGCTGCCCCCCTGACATCTCAGATGCTCAGGTAAGAGCCGCCCTCTCCAAAGCAAAAAACACAGCATCAATGGGACCAGATGGTGTCCCGGGCTGTGTCCTACATGAACTCCAAGAAGAGCTAAACCCAAACATAAAACTACTGTTCAATCTTAGCCTTACTACAGGATATGTACCCAAAGAGTGGCGTACAGCAACAGTGGTCCCTCTCCACAAAGGTGGTGCCTCAACGGATCCTGGAAACTATCGCCCCATAAGCCTGACTAGCTTGGTCTGCAAAGCTATGGAAAGGATCATCATGGACCTCATAAATAAAGATATTGGGGACCTACAGACACTGGATCCTACCCAGTTTGGCTTTGTTAAGGGCAGATCCTGCCTCTTAAACCTGGTTGATTTCTTTGAAACAGTCACCAAGGCCATTGACGAGGGGAAGGTGGTCCACACAGCCTACCTGGACCTCGCAAAAGCCTTCGATACAATACCCCACTTGGGCATTATAGATAAGCTCACCAGCTTAAATATAAACCCCTATGTCACTAGATGGGTTGCAAACTGGCTCAAGGACAGAACCCACATGGTAAGAATTGCTGGAGCCATGTCAGACTCCAAACCAGTTACAAGTGGCGTCCCACAAGGCTCAGTCCTGGGACCTCCCTTGTTCGGTATATATTTCTCGGCAGTACAGGCCAACACAGAAGGACTGTGGCTGACCAAGTTCACAGATGACTGCAAACTGGGTGCCATAATCAACTCTCCAGCCGACACAAGCATCCTCCAAAAGGGACTCATAGAAACAGACAACTGGTGCCAGAGCCATGGCCTCAAGCTAAACGCCAAAAAGTGTATAGTCATCCCTTTGGCAAAACAAAGTGCCCACAAATTACCACATAGGTGGTAATCCATTAAGTACAGAAGAAGTCATTAGGGACCTGGGGACCCAAGTTGATAGCAATCTCTCATTTGACAACCACGTGGCCAAAGTGGTTACAAAAACATTTTATATAGCCCACCTAATCATGAAGGGATTCACATCTAGATCAGGGGAGGTCATCGTACCTCTTTACTCATCCCTCATCAGGCCCATAATTGAGTACAATGCCCCTTTTGGGATGTACCTTACCAGACACCTGCAGCAACTGGAAAGACCCCAAAGGTACCTCACCAAGAGGATCAAAGGGCTCAAACAGATGCCATATGCTGCCCGGTTAAAGAAACTCCAGCTCTACTCAGTGGCATACCGCCTGCTCAGAGGCGATCTGTGCCTGACGTATAAAGCCATGTCCAACCCAGAATTAATGGACATGCTGCACCTCAGAAAATCCAAATCCCATCGAGCTACGAGCTCGAGAGACTTGAACCTCAGCACTGAAATAAATAGGACATGCTGGAGGGACAGATTCATAACCCAGAGGCTCCCTTCACTCTGGAATAAAATCCCAGTCCATGTTAGACAGAGTCCCACATTGACTCTCTTCAAGAGGAATCTTGATGAGTGGATGGGAGATCGTAGGTTTACCCCGGCTGTCACTTCTGTGTCACTGTTAGACAGAGGCACAGTATACTAACCTCAAAAAACGCATAGCAAAATTAATTTAAAATGGGTGGCGAAAGCCAAACACACTCTGGCTAGGCTTATAAATGCCCTAGGGCAGATAGCCTAGTATGAACCTATGAACAACAGTTAAGAGATATAAACATCATTTACCTCAGAAAATGTGTATGAATTCATATGCTCTGAGTCTGTCAATGTGTCAGGTTAATAGCACCAATAATTTAAATGTGTCCCTGATGTTGTTATGCCGTGCCCCTGATTCAGTTTGTATTTTTCCCCAATCGTATAAGAGGTCTGATAAGGACAGAAAGCACATATTCCACTGACAACCTTACAAAGATGATAGAATATTAGGTATGCAGTTCCATGACTCGGCTGAAAGATGCGGGTTTCAAAACCCAATTACTTGTTTGTATTGAAGAGTGTCAGTTCCCATGTATTAGCCAGACGGGTGCAGATTGTAAGAGGAACACACCAATAATAGGAATCAAACTCTGGACAGGCCGCAGATTCTACACAGTCAAATAGCATGCTGTGACCTAATTCACGATACTGTAGGCATGTAATCCGATGTAATAGGCATCACAAGGTAATTTAGTAGTCCTCACTCCCACCCAGGGGTGTGAGTGTCAGATGCAAACACTATCCCCCGGATTCATGAATCCTCCATGTAAGACTAAATAAGTCTTACTCGGAAACTGCAGTTGAATGGTATGATGTCAGTGTGCCATGCATATTCATGAGGGCATGCTGACTCCACTCCAAGTCTAACACGGACCGTGCAGGAAGGCAGGGGGCATGTCTGACTGCCGAGCAGTCCAAAGGTCCATGCCCCTGCAAGTGTCTGAATTGTGAAATGTCAACACAGATGAGCGAGTCCGCTCAAATGTCTACGTACCCAACACTACACTCCCTCACATTGTAACCCCCAGTACAGTTATAAAAAGTAAAACTTTTAATTTTTTTTTCTAATTCCTGATATAGCTGCCCGTATTTGCGAGTGTTTGCACGGGTGTGCCCATTGCTTAGCTGCAGTTAGCAATGTCGATATTGAAGAGCATAATAAGGAATGTATATGCAAATTAAGCCAAATTGCAATAGCGTAGTGGTTGAGCCTTCACACAAAGAAGAGGCGTTCACAGTTTGAGTCCCACCACTCCCCTTTCCATTTTATGTTTTAAATTAGTATATGAAATAATTCCTGACATATATTAATACAATTTTACTAAAAAGCATTGAAATGGCCTATGTATCAGTGAACAAAATGTATATTTATAAAGGATCCTGACATATAATTGCCCATAGTTAAGCAGTGCTTTACCCAGCGCAATCTAGTTGCCCATAGCTAAATAGCACTTTACCCAGCGCAATATATTTGCCAATAGCTAAATAGCGCTTTACGCAGCGCAATATAGGTGCCCGTAGTTAAGCAGCGCTTTATCCAGCGCACTATAGTTGCCCATAGCTAAATAGCACTTCACCCAGTGCACCGTCGGGCAATGTGGAGCAATGTAGAGCGAAGTTGTCTAAACACAGCCACACCCACTAGCCTGTCTGGACAGTAGTAAAATAAAAAAGCAATAACAAGGCTCGAATCCGGGACACTGTGCACCATAATCAAAATACTGAACCACTAAGCCATGACAGCTTAGGATAAACAGCCACTGTTAACATACATATACTTATAAATGGTAGATTAACCATTGCTAAGCAGGTCTGCAGTCAGCCGAGAATTTTCAAAAACGGCCAATCACAAAAAACTGTGAGAAATGCGGCATATTTAAGCCCCATAGGCGGGAATACTCACCATAACTGATTGTAGCTCCCATCTGCAGTTAGAATGGCTGGTGATGGAGAGGGTACACGCTTTCAAGCGCAATGCTGGGGCATCGAGGAGTCAAAATACATGGTTTGGCTCCTTGTCCACTGTCATGAGACAAGACTCCTGCAGGGCCAGTTCCAAGGGAAGGAGTACAAGGCAGAGGCTTGGAGCCGGTTAGCTCATGATCTCACCAGTGCCACAGGTGATCCTCGGACTGGTGAGCAGGTCCATCACCACCATGCAGACCTGAAGAGATGGAAGCAGGACCTACTGAACCGATGAATACAGGAGGCCCGTGAGATGCAAGATGCCCCACTACTGAGTAGGTAGCCATGGAATGCAGTATGTAAGACATGCTAATTTAGTCTATATAATGGATAGGTATGTCTCAATATCCCTTCATTTACTTCACAACTGCAGGTGTCTGTGCTGCGAATCAGCAAGCCTATGCAGATAGGCTGCTAAGGCTGCACCACCAGGCAGGTTAGTAATTATTCTGCATGTATTGTTATATAAAATAGGTGAGAGATCCTGAAAGAAAGTGTTGTAGCCCAATAATACAGCCATAAAATGCCCTGAATAATTCCTCTGCATGTACTGTTATATAAAATAAGTCAGAGAGCCAGAAAAAGAGTGTAGTAACCCATTAAGAAAGGTAAAATAAGTCCGGAATAATATCTCTGCTTGTACCGTCATATAAAATAAGTGAGCGAGCCTGAAAAAGAGTGTTGCAACCTATTAGTAAAGGTATAATATGTCTTGAATATGTCTTCCATATGCACTGTAATATCAAATAAAGGAGAGAGCCTGTAGAAAAGTGTGTAATGTAATTAATAAAGGTATAATACTTGGAGTGTGTCTGTGTCACTTACTTTGAAATGTTGCTGTACCCTTGCATTATACAAATAATACTGTTGTAATAAGTGCTGTCAACCCACAGTTGGGCAGTCCCATATAACATGGATGATGGAAGTGCCAGTAGCTGTGAAGCATATATACAGTCCTCAACAGTCAGTTAATGGCTGGCATGCATAAGTAAATTTGGCACACAAGTAGCTTGTTAATGTGTTCCCCAGAAATGTGAGTGTGCTACACGAAATGTAGGGTTCTGTAGAAATTTAACTGAAAATGTCACATGAACACATCCATATATGTAGATCTAGAAATATAAATAAAACAAATAACTATGTAGTAGTAACATCTGCATCCTGGACAGTTAGTATGTCAGATATAGGTCAGTTATATAATGAACTAGCCAAACCCATTACACAACCTAATGCATGTTGCCAAGTGTAATAATACATATAGGGGATATACACCTGCAGTCAATAGGAATGTAGTGTAGACTAAAAGTACTTATAAGATGTTAATTGAGGTTTCTATCTACACCCTACTGTATGTGCATAAACAATGCAATTCCACACCTCAATGGGTATGTCTAATCTCAAAACATTTGTTGGGACATATGTCCTATTGTTCTATAAATATCTGCATTTACTTTGATGCATGTGCCCTGTTCAAACACCACAATCTTGGTGGCTTGTTGCCACCAATCATCCCTGCATGCCAGTGGAATGTCCACTGTCGTTCAATATATACATGTGTTATGCTTGCTGTTCAACTGTTGGAACCTTGGTGTGTTGGGTTAATGGGAATATTACTGCATGCTGTTACAACTAATTTGGAATGCTGTTGTTTTTGTTGTAATTAAACACACCTAATCACAGAACACATGCCGGTCCCAGCGGATCCACCTGTCCCTCCTCAGCTGGTGATTGCACCTGGCACCAGCAGGTCCGGTGCCCCGCCCGGGCTCCCCTCCTCCATTGGTCCTGTGCCACCTTCGGGTAGATGCGCTGCTGGGGATGGGGCTCACTCCCCCATCCAAGCGTGGGCGGAGAAGGGCCACCTGTCACCCTCCGAAGGGTCCGGGCTGTGGTGCATAGGGAGATCCAGCATTCAGTCACTGATCCCCTACGCCAGCTCAAGGCGAGAGTGGCGTGACTCACAGGTGAGCCTGCCCCTCCTACGCAGCCCCCAGCACAGCCACCCTCGGGATTCTGAAGGTGCAGTGGTGACTGCCCATGGGTGGGGATCTCAGTTCCACTGTTACCATCTGTGGGCTCATGGGCTTGCTATTTCCAAAAATCCGTCCCCATCAATTGTGTTCACCCACCCCATATGTCATACTCCGCCCCTGTATGCATCTTGTTTGTCTTGTCTGTTTACCTCCCCAACCTACCTCCTCAATTATACCTACTTCCTCTACCTCACTTTCCACTCTCACCTGAAAAAAAAAAAAAAAAGGCAATCTGTTCCCACAAAAAAATTACGCCCCATGCATAGCTGCCCATTTCACACACATGTCCGCTGGACATGTAAACTGATAATTATAATTGGCAGTACAATAGATTTTGTTGTCCTCACCCCTCTCTCAGGGGTGGAAGGTTTCAAATTTCACTCCAAATTTATTGCATATGCACAGCTGTTGCTGGTAAAGAAATGGGCAGCCATGGACCTTCCCTACAACCATCCTGCACATCCCGAGCTTGTTTCCCTACTGTCTATCCCTCTTCGTGCCCCCTTTTTCACCACTTTCCTATCTCCCCATTTTATTTTCTTTCAAAGAAATTAGCGCGGGGGTTAGCAAGAGTAAGCACTTTTAAGCAGTAGTTAGTGGGTTTGAGTGAGTGTGTGCATGTGTGTGCTTAGCTAAGCATAGCTAAGCGTCAAACAAACCCGCTTAAAAGTGCCTTAGTCACTCTGCATGGGAGGGCCCTTGTTCTGCACAGCAACAAAATAAAACACCTCTGTCAGTCTTGAACCCCGGACCTTGGACACACTAGACTGCATGAAGTTCCACTAGGCCACAGTAGATTTACAGCATGTTAATGCTGTAATAAATATATCATGCATTGCAATGAGTGCATGTAAAGGGAAAACAGGAATGTCATAACACAATTCTTGTTCTGTGGATCTTTACCAGCAGTTGTGGAATTGCATGACATGACTGTGAAATGAGAACCAGCCATTCTAGCTGGAAATAATGTTACAGTAGCACTTTACAAACCCCACACAGTATCAGTTAATTGTCTAATCAGAAAAGAAAGTACATACTCCCATGTATCTTGTGTAATCATGTGGAGGGGTAAGTAAAGTTCTACACTGACAAGTGTGTACTAGAAGAAGCAACATTCAGGTTTGAGTACAACATGCAAATCACTGGCTACAACCCTAGCTTCAGAGATAAGAAGTATACCAACCTTCTGACTGACACAGCGGTGTCCACAGCAAACAAACATGGGCCCTACTTTGGAAGGCTGAAAGGGCTACGCCTACCTAACCTAGCATTTTATAGCAGTGGGCTGCTATGACAGTGAGTAGTGCAATTACCACACAGCAGGCTGCATGCAATTAGTAAATGGTGGGCACCAATTGGTGCAGAGGCCATCACGTGCACATGTGCAGATACCTAGAAAAGCAGGCTGTACTTGCTGTCTACACATGCAATAATCTCATTGCAGCAAGAGAGAGAGAGAGAGCAAGAGAGAGACAGAGACAGAGGCAGAGACACAGACAAAGGCAGACAAAGAGACAGAAACAGAGAGACACAGAAAAAGAAGGAGCAACAGACACAGATACATAAAAAATACATTTCCTTTAAAAACAAACGACAGCAATATAAATGAAAGGTGTGTAACACATATGTATATGCTGGCATGTAGTAGATGTTTATGAAGAGTACTCTACATACTGTGAATCATCCATATCTGGCAGCAGTACGTATCTCTATGTATCTGTACATGTGCATAGGGCAAGGGACATACTGCAACTGTTTGTGAAGGGTGTACATATATACATTGTTCAAGGTTGTTATGTGCATATTTCTATGTAGGTTGTACTGTGTGGAAAAGAAAATAGCATGCAGTGCTGGTATATGACATGTGGTGGTTAAACGCTATGGGTATGCTCTGTCAGTTTTGCAGTGTTGTAGCCAGTGAGGCCTGCTAAAGCTGCATGGGCTGAGGACACCTTCAATGCAGTCTGCACAATACTGTGCAATATTATTACATAACTGTATATCTCACAGCTGTCGCATAAGTGATATTCCCACCATGAATAGTGGACTGTATATGTGCCTATATGTACATCTATATGTACAGCAATGGATGTTTATATGTATGTGTGTATGTATGTATGTGTGTGTGTGTGTGTATATATATATATATATATATATATATATATATATATATATATATAAAACTATATATAGATAGCTATATTTATATATATATATATATGTGTATATATATATATATATATATATATATATATATATATATATATATATATATATATATATATATATATATATATATATATATATATATATATATATATATATATATATATATATATATATGTGTATATATATATATATATATATATATATATATATATATAGATATATATATATATATATATATATATATATATATATATATATATATATATATATAGAGGGAGAGAGACATGGGGCATAGTTACTGCGACAGGTGCCTGGCGACCAAGGTATGGAATGAAGCTCAGTGTTGACACTGCAGTGCCATTCCTTCTTGCCAGAATACTGTACCCATTAACTACCACATAGGTGGTAGTCTATCTAACACCGAAGGTGTGATAAGGGAACATGGGACACAGGTGGACAGTAGCCTCCACTTTGATAATCACAGTGCCACACTAGTCATGTACTCTGTCCACGTGGTACATGTCATCACAAAAGGTGTCATCTAGGGAAATATAGGTCAGTGTTCCCCTCTACTTATCACACTTAAAACCCATTGGAGAGTACAATGCCAACTACAGCAACTGGAAAGGCCACAGACATACCTCACAAAGAGTAATACCTGCCTCAAACAGATGTCCTATGTAGACCGACTCACAAAACCACAGCTACACTGTTTTGCATGGCGCCTACCCAGAGGTGACCACTACCTAACATACTGAGCTATGTCACACCCATAGCTGTTGGACATCCTTCACGTAAACATATTACAATCCCTCCCAGATACACGCTCTAGGGCCCTACACCTTGTCAGCTCACTAAACAGCACATGCTGGAGGGATAGAGTCCTAACTCAGAGACATGCCATACTCTGGAACAAACCACCTATCAATAGCAAACAAAGCTCCTCATTAGCAGTTTTCATAAATACTCCTGATGATTGTTTAGGAGATAGGAAATACACCCCAGGAATCACCTCCATGGCTCTGGTTGACAGGGGCAAGTGAAATTAAATTACATGTGTGTCAAAGGTCAGGGTAGCATATGGCTAGGCTGCTGTAGGCCCTAGGGGCAATAGCGTATTACCTTCCCATGACACGAAGCACACAGACATGTACTTAGTGCAATAATTGCTATGTGAGGTTGACTGAGTGTGATGGTGAATGTGTTGGTGAATGTTTGCAAGGTCTGTAAAGGTGTGATAGCTTAGTGTGAATTTGTTTCTGTCATGGTAGTTTGTGTCCTAGCTGTGATCCCAGCAAATGATGTGTATGCTATTGCTAGGCAGAAAAGGTAGTATGGCATATGGTGTAATGTAGTCCCTTGTTGTCGACTGTGGTGTCCCATTGTAGGCTAAAGCAATATATGTATGCTTAGTGAGTGGTACTGCCTGTGAATCCAACTCCCATATGAACTGTAGCACTACCTGAAGCTGTAGGCCTAAACAGTACAGTATGGTGTATGTTCACATTGCTTGGAAACACTGTTTTGTGTCTTCCCTGTAGTCCTCACAGATTACATACCTCAGGCATAAGGTTTTGTAAGTAGTGACACACAATACTGTATGGTACACAGGTAAAGTTCATCTGTGTTGGCATACATTTGGGTGTTGTATGTATGTCTGATGTGTGTGTAGTTATGCCTGTACCATGCCCTCAATCATGTCTGTGTTACAGGGTATATGTGTGTATCTAGCAACATGTATATTCTAGTACAGCAGTATGCCACCTATATCAACAACTGTGCACATATGTTAGGCAGGGGTTTGGCATCAAGGACTACTGTGGTATACTTGTAATACTGTAACTGTACTTTACATTCATTGCAATGGATGACATCTTTCTTCATCCATTAGCTTGATATATACCTCCTGTGGCTAGGTGGTGCATTGTGTCACATACAGTGTGCCATGTACTGTTGTATAGTCTTACATACTGGTTTCACTTTGTTGCTGTGCAGAACATGGTTTAATATATAGAATGTGCCAGGCACTGTCAGGCAGTTGTGGGCTGAGCACTGATATGTGGTATTAAAAGTGTGTATCTACTGACAACCAATAGGTTGCTATATATGGCATTTCATTGATGTCTGTACTTTAGAATGTTAAGTGTGACACATGACTTGCTCACAATTATTGTTTTATTGTCTTTCAGGGACATGTCTTACAATCGCAAACCTGCATATTCCCCTGAAGAGAAGGAAATACTCCTAGATGCCCTACAACAACATCACACCCTGCTGTTCTCCAGAACCAGCCAGGACCAGCATGGGCGCACTGCACTGTGGCAAGATGTTGTCCATCGGGTGAATGATGTAGGCATGCATAACCGGTCTGATGAGCAGGTACGCCATCACTGCAGTGATTTAATTAGACATGTCTGGCAGCATGCCTCCAATGTCCGCAGACAACAGCTTGCCACAATTGGTGGTGCAGTGTCACACCCGCCCCTCACCAGAGTGGAAGAGCTGCTCCTCAGCATGGTGGCTCCTTGCCAACCACTACAACAGACATGTGTCATCATGGAGGCCGGAGTCACCCAACATGTCGACTCAGAGCGTGCAGGTAACATGGCATATTTGTAGACTACTGTTAGCTCAATTGTTAGAACATGCATATGTCAGATGTGTACTGTGTATTTAGAAGATGTGGAACCTGGTGTTGTGCAATACTGATAATTTGAAACATAATCTGTATGCCTGTGACTGTCACATGTTGTACTACTGTAAAGTTGGAAACTCACAGCAGCAATGCCATAGTTGTTGACACTGACAAACTGTCTCATATCCTTGTAAGTCCCTCTGGTGTGACAGCAAGACAGCAGACCCATGCTGGTGAGTGTTCTACATTTAATATAGCAAATAACATGTGCATGTCATAGGTGAGTTGTAGGCCATATACACATCTGAAACACCAACACATAATGCATGCTCTGCATGTTTTCTGTGGGACTCGGTACATTCCAGTGACATGAGCAGCTGCCTCAAACACATGCAATACACAGAGCATCCCAATCAATTGTGGTACACTGTAGTGGACATTGTATAGGCAGAGTCAATACACATGCACACAACATACACCACATTGTCATACGCAGTCAGCATTAATATGATACACATGTCCTATTTAGACACCTGCTGTAAGGTCAGACTCCAGTATCCCAAATGTCATCCACACAGCACACATACTATACCTGAGGGGTTGAGGCCTATCAGGGGGTGGTGGACACCCTTCAACACGCAACATATTCATGTTAGGCAATGCTCCCTATTGAACACCTTACATACCCATGTAACAACTGCCTGTGAAATGGTTAATGTAGACAAAGTGCTGCAGTTCAGGTACAGCAACATAGTTGCCAGCGTGGCACACATTAGTGGCCTTGAGTGACCACATGATGCTGCCTGATGATGACTCATGGTACTACACTACATCCAGTTACAGTAACTACAGTACTGCACATAGCATTCATTGCTATACACCTGACAGTTGTGTGCATCTGGACATGGTATGTATACCTATGAGTGATTGTGCACAGGACATTGGAAAGCATTTAATACTTGCACAGCAATGTTGTGTCCATGTACACATTGTGTTCCAGGGTGAGGCCAATCATTGAATAACACACATGCCTCAAAGACATGTATACTGCTATTAACAAGGACTCTCTACACTTGCACTGCATGCTGTTGAGCAACACACATCCTGCATGCTGACACATGTGATAGGATTCTTTGGCTTGTGATACTGTACTCCACCATCAACCACTAATGAGTATGTTCTGGATTGCTGTTGGTGTGTGTGTGTGTGCGCGTGTGTGTGTCAGCTTTACTAAGTAGTGTATTTGTGTGCATGTGTTCATGTGTTCATGTGTGCATGTGTGCATGTGTTCATGTGTGCATGTGTGCTAACATGTACAGATTGTAAAGTGTGTTTCCTGTCTTCCTCTCACAGGTGCTGTGGTTGTGTTGGTTGAGTGCAGCAGGGAACCTGAAGTCACTACCACAAATAGTGGAAATGATGATACATGTGTTGTGGCACAGGCAGGTTTGACAGGTTCTGTCACTGGTCCACCAATCGGCAGTACACAGCTTTCCTTCCCATCTATGCGCACATTCATACTGCCAATACATCCCTCATCTCCAATGGCCTTAGATGAGGGACAACATACAGTAAGCATTGACCAGGATAGTGTGGTATCTATGGCACATGCATCCCCTCACAGCAGCCATACCCAGACTGCTGGAATGGTACCACATAGGCAGATGTCCAGTGGTTCTCATGGGAGCACTGCTGGTCGTAATGCCCCTGGCAGACAGGCCCCCCACAGGTCTGTTCCGGGCTGTAATGCAGGCACAAGCACGCATGGAACGGTACACCAGACAGAGACTAAGGGAGCAGAGGGCCCATAACATCGCTATCAATGACAGTATGCGTGACCTTGCCGGTGCCATCCATAATTACACCAAGGTCATTGATAGACATTAGGGGGAGACACTAGATGTCCTCCACAATGTCATGTCCATGTGCCAGGACAGTGCAGGGTGGCTGAGATGTTGACGTGGATGTATGCCAGCAACATCATCATCTGGCAGTTGTAGCGAATGACACATAAGTCACAGCCGCTTCCGTAGTGGCAGTACCAGCCCCAGCAATGTTGGGGCTGGGCTGTCATTAGACCATCCTAGAAGACCACGTGCACGTGGCTCTGGCCAGTTCCAGCAGGGACATGGGTCTAGTCGACATCCCTCTGCCTCTGATGATAGTACCCAGTCTGGCTTAGTACCCAATACTGTCTGTGACACCCCTGTCAGGCACAGGTACTGTGATCATGGCCAGAGATGGTGATCTGTACAGCCTGGCAGGTACAGTCTGTGGCTATCCCACAACCTCCTGTATTTGGCAGCCACATGATGGAACTGTGTGCATGCAGACACACACACACATAAACCAAACACCTAGGGCTAACACATACACATACACATTACATCAACAATGACCCATGCTGTACTGTTTTTCCCTCACACACACACAAACATACATGTCGATTGGATGGGTCAGTGTCGGGCTCTGGCAAACCAACAACACACCCTGTGGATATGATGAAACTGTGCCACCTCCTGTCATCTGTAACATTGATGCAGGAACAGGCTAACCTGGTGCTGATGCACAGGGTGACTTAATAGCAGTGTAGCAATGTTATCATGTTGTCAACAGTAAAGTGTAATGATATCCTTGTAGGTATATCTGAGCAGGCATGATGCATTAAAGCTATGATTATCAATGTAGTATTGTTTACACCAGTGTTAATTCCAAAAATGGATTGTCTGCCCATGTGCCACTTGGCTGATGTGTGTAGTTCTGGCAGCATGTGTTGGTGAGTGGACAGTACATGTGTGATGTGTGCTATACAGATTTACAGGTGTACATTTGTGAACATGTACGTGCATAGTGGACACATGGGAAGGGTGACATGCCCTGTATTACACAGTGTTAACACTTCATAGTTTCTATTGCTGGCCAGTATGCATTTTACTGTGCATATGTTTTAACTTGGGTACACATGTGTGTATGACATGGTTTGACACTATGCTGTGGGTGATACTGTTAATATTGGTCATTGGTTTGCAGTCTGGTAGTATACACAACCTGACTATAACCAATCATTAGTTGATGTCTTGACAACTGACACACACATGTAGGAAACGCAGTAGCATTGGGATCCTTCCGGTACAATACTATACCAGTAACCAGTGGTATTGACCGCCACCCATTCCTGGGACCACTCCTGTTTTGCATGTAGCCCTCTTAGGTACAAGCAAACACAGTAGGGATATGTCCGTCCACATCTGGTAATGCATACAGTGGCCTACAATTCATTCTCCGGATGAGACACTTATCCTCCACAAGGGTATCATACAGACAGTTACCTGTTGACCAACCCATGCTGTAAAGCTATAAGCCAATTATAGCATAGTCATCCACATTTACTAAACATAGTATCCCAACAGTACCACATAGGTAGTAACCCACGACATGTACAAGGGGTACCAATGTGTACATATAGCCACATGTTATATCATCTGTCCTTTGGTATTCACATTTCCAAAGGTATTCTGAAGTCCCTCTGTATATCACATAAGCAATAAGGGGTCTGTATGCATATCCACGTAGTTGTTGCACATCTGTAATGAATGTCCATTATTGACAGACTTTGTTGTGTTTGAACATGTCTGAAATATACCCCAGACATGCACCCTCACTCACCCTATTCTATAGAAACTGTCATGGGTGTGTGTGACACAGATGACCTAGGCCACAGATCACTACAGTGGCTGGCCTTATCACAAACATACATATGTGACCTAAGGTCTGAGAAGCAGCAGCACAACCTGTAAATGGTAACAGATGTATTCATGTAGAAAGCAGGCTTCACACCTATGAACTAATTGAGGTCACATGTACATATATGTATTTGCCACACAGATACCTGAAGTGTGCAATACACATACTGTTGTTTCACTGATATGTCATACAGTAGTAAAAGCAAAACCCACAACACATTGACCAACAGTGTCACACATACATGCACTCAGCAATTGCAGGATTCAAACCCCTGTCTAACTATGTTATGCTACTGGAGATATATGCATTAACATGACATGCTACATGCTTTACTGAGAGTTTTTATTTCCACTGCTGTATTTGTGGGATGCTGACATCATCAGACTTGGCAAAGAGGAATTTACCTCTTTTAATGTGTTTTCCTAGTCTCCAAAAAGGGTACTCCTCTCAAAGGAAATCACACACAAACATACACCCCACACACACAGCAATTGCAGGATTGAAACCCCTATCTAACTATGTTATGATACTAGAAAGATACACATTAACGTGATGTGCTAAATGCTTTACTGGGAGTTTTCATTTCCACTGCTGTATTTATGGGATGCTGACATCATCAGACTTGGTAAAGAGAAATATACCTCTTTTAATGTGTTTTCCTAGTCTCCAAAAAGGGCACTCCTCTCAAAGGAAATCACACACAAACATACACCCCCCACACACACTCAATTGCAGGATTCAGACCCCTACCTAACTATGTTATGATACTAAAGAGATATGCATTAACACTGTGCGCTATATATTTTACTGGGAGTTTTTATTTCCACTGCTGTATTTGTGGGATGCTGACATCATCAGACTTGGCAAAGAGGAATATACCGCTTTTAATGTGTTTTCCTAGTCTCCAAAAAGGGCACTTCTCTCAAAGGAAATTGCACACAAACATATATCCCCCCCCACACACACACACACACTCAGCAATTGCAGGATTCAAACCCCTACTTAACTATGTTATGATAATAGAGAGATACGCATTAACACGATGCACTATTTACTTTACTGGGTGCATTTATTTCTCCTGCTATATTTGTAGGATGCTGACAACATCAGACTGGACATGGTAATGTGTGTGCACTTTGTTTTATGCAATCCCAGGACTGCACCATGGGGGACAGCAGGTGTTAACAGCTTGAACAGGACTCCACAATTCTTAGCTTGTGTGATCTATCTGTGGACCAGTTAACATGACGCGCTATTTACTTTACTGGGTGCTTTCATTTCTCCTGCTATATTTGTAGGATGCTGACATCATCAGACTGGACATGGTAATGTGTGTGCACTTTATTTTATGCAATCCCAGGACTGCACCATGGGGGACAGCAGATGTTAACAGCTTGAACAGGACTCCACAATTCTTAGCTTGTGTGATCTATCTGTGGACCAGTTGCCAATCCATCATATGATAATACATATTTATGCACAGTTTGTTGATTTTGTGGATATGACATGTGTCTGGGATGTTGGAAAAGGGCTATTCAAAGTCTATGTGGGGAGTGTGTAGCTCATTTCAGTGATGTATGTCCTGGGTGTCTGCCTTGCAAACAGTCCAGCAGGTTTGGGAACCATGATCTGCCCATGACCAAACCAAAGTTGGTAGGTTTGTCTGTTTGTCGGCTTCCAATAGCTCTGTTTATGACTTCAATCATGATGGACTCCATGGCCTTGCAGATCAGACTTCATAGGCTTATGAGACTATAGTTCCCATGGTCTGTTGTGCACCAACACTTGTGGAGTTCGACATATGTTGCTGTAACCCATTCAACGGTTTCATATCCTGTAGAGAGGGTGAAGCTCAACACACTCTGTTCAGGTGCAGGGTCTGTTTGTTCTGCAGTTCACATATGACACATATAGGGAAACAATGTAATCCAACTGATGCCATGTTTTCTGCTTTGGAAGGAGCTGTTTACCCATTCTACATGTGATATATCCTGGTATGATGATAGGGCCTTTTGTCAGTGGGAGGTGGGTATGTATGTATTGGCCTGTCTGACAGGATGTTGGCATTGTCGGTCATTTACAGTTGGCCCTGACTCAGGACATATATGAGTGTACTTTGCTATTTATGACATAGCTGAAGGAAGTGTCATGGTTCTGTCTGGACTCCTTCACAGATAATCTTTCCAAAACACCAACAAACTTAAGCACTAAACCCCTGTTATACTCTTTTACACACTGAACACCCTACCGATCCTTTTTGATCAGTCAAAAGAGTATTTCATCATAATATCCTGACATGTCCAAAGGTCAGTTTTGTGTGTACTCTCTAGTGCAGCTGGTGAATATGGCAGTTTTCAGGCAATGTTACAACTGCCTTATGTACACAGACAACCCTCTCCTCCTCCCAACAAACTCAGATATATGTGAGAGATGCAACTATATGGACAATCTGGAGGCTGAGCTCTCTCGACCCATGACTGGCACAGTCTATCAGGAGGAGAAGGTAACCACACACACCACAAATCCAGTCTCACATAGACCTATAGCAACACCAAACCAAACACATAAACACACATAAACATACTTGGAGGCTCTAAATAAAAATCTGCCTAAGCAGCAGAGACCTCCAAAGCAGACACCCAAACAACTGCTACCCCACAACAATACACACATATCACATAGTTCTCAAAGTCAATGTGCCACACAGTCACTGCCCTTAAAGCTAAACAACACACCTAATACACTTGTAATAGGTGACTCTATTGTCAGACACACTGACGCCCCACTCACCAGGCTGAACAAGGAGAAGGTCACTGTAAGCTATCTGTCGGGTGCCAGGATCTGCCACATAACACATGCACTCAGGTCACTCCAAAGCAAGTACAAATATGACTCCGTCATTGTCCATGCTAGTGTGAAAGACCCGTGACATTCTTCCCTGGTTTACATGAGAAGAGACATAGAGGAGCTCTCTGATCATACAGCCCAGGCTGGTATGACCCTGACCTTGTGCAGCATCTTACCGTCACCAAGAATGATGCCACAGTATAAAGACAAACTTATCAATTTTAACAGTTGGCTAATGTATTGGTGTCATTCAAAGGGGATCCAGTGTCTGTCAGCCTGGGATGACATGCTGGACAAGCCACATTGCTTCACTAGGGACGGCTTGCACCTGTCACCCCTGGGCTTTCAAATACTGGCTAAGACTCTTGCCACCCCCATAGTGCCTTTTTTAGGTGAGGCTCAAAAGACAAACCCACCTCCATAGGCAATACAAGGTAAAAGAAACTAAGGGTAATGCTGCTCAATGCCAGAAGTCAACACCTCAAAATGCATGCAGTCAAGGCTCTCTTCAGTATGAAGAATATCGATATCTGTGCAGTAACAGAAACCTGGTTCAAGACTCCCAAAAGCACCCCAGCACTACCAGGTTATACTTCATACCATGCTTTTCGGCCACAAAACCCAGACCAAACCACAAAAGGAGGGGGAGTATCCATATACATCAAAGATACACACACCTCCAGGTTAGTAGCACTGCACGAAGCATCTGAGACCATCCATGTGCAACTAATAGTGGGCAAAACTGCCTTTCAGTTTGTAGCCTGCTACAGACCACCCTCACAAACTCAGGGACCCCACTCAGCTTTACCGAGAACACTGGAGATTATGAAGGTCTCTCCAAACACACCATTATATTGGGTGCCTTCAACTACCCAAACATTGACTGGGAATACTCCTCAAGCCCCAACACTGTCGGCCAACAGTTCCTAGAATTTATAAACTCAAATGCTATGAAACAACTGGTCACCACCCCCACAAGAGGGGAAAACATATTGGACCTGGTCATCACCAACATGGGGACTCTATGTTCCACACCAGAGGTATACCCCTCATTGGTAAGGTCAGACCATATATTTATCTCACTGGACATCCATATCCCGTCCACACCCCCAGCCAAGGTATTCTTGGTGAAGAACTTCTCAAAAGCAAATGTCACACTTCTCAAAACCGAGGTGGTATCCTTCAAAGCCCCCCGGCCAGTGGAAAATGCGGCTCAAACCGGAGAATCCTTTACAAACGCATTCTATGGACACCTACAGGAATGCATGGATCGTGCTATCCTAAATGAAACCAAGACTCACTCCTTCAAAAGCAGGGGACCTGTTTGGTGGACCCCAGCCATAAATAAGCTATACAACGAAAAGGAGGAAGCCACTACATGATAGAGCAAAATCCCAAGAAGGGAAGGCATCTATGATCAGTACTAGCAAGAAACTACGATCACTCATAAAATAATCTAAGGCCAGCTTTGAAAGACATTCACAAGACCTTCTCTAGTTATGTCAGGAACCTGTGTGGCAACTCCCAGATATGCTCTTAGTTAGTGCATAATGACAAAAAATACACTGAACCCACAGACATTGCCAATATCCTGGCAGACAGGTTCAGTGCAAATTTCTCTACCCCATCCCCCCAAAAGAGCAAATGTCCATCCCAACAAAGTGTAGCCTCCCTGATATCACAGATGAACAGGTGACAGCTGCCTTCTCCAAAGCAATAACACAGCATCAATGAGACCGAACGGTGTCCTGGGCTGTGTCTTACACGAGCTTCACGAAGAACTTAACCCTCACATAAAGTCACTGTTCAGTATCAGACACTACAGGATATGTACCCAAGGAATGGCGTACAGCAACAGTGGTCCCGCTCCACAACGGTGGTGCCACAACAGACCCTGGACACTCGCCCTATAAGCCTGACTAGCCTGGTCTGCAAAGCTATGGAGTGTATCATCATGGAACTCATAAACAAAGACATCAGGAACCTCCAGACACTGGATCCTACCCAATTCGGCTTTGTTAAGGGCAGATCTTGCCTCTTGAACCTGGTCGACTTCTTTGAAACAGTTACCAGGGCCATAGACGTAGGGAAGGTAGTCCACACAGCCTACCTGGACCTCGCAAAAGCCTTCAACACAATACCCCACTCGGGCATCATAAATAAGCTCACCAGCTTAGATATCAACACATATGTCACAAGATGGATTGCAAACTGGATCAGGGATAGCACGCACATGGTTGGAATTACAGGTGCCATGTCAGACTCTACACCAGTTACAAGTGGCATCCCACAAGGCTCAGTCCTGGGACCTCTCTTTTTCAGTATATATTTCTCTGAGGTACAGGCTAACACGGGAGGACTATGGCTGACCAAGTTCATAGATGACTGCAAACTGGGTGCCATAATCTGACCAAGTTCGTATATGACTGCAAACTGGGTGCCATAATCGACTCTCTGGCTGACACAAGCATCCTCCAAAAGGGTCTCACAGAGATGGTTAACTGGTGCCAGAGCCATGGCCTAAAGCTAAATGCCATAAAATGCATAGTCATCCCCTTTGGGAAAAACAAATTGCCCACAAATTACCACATAGGTGGTAATCCATTACGTAGGGAAGAAGTAATTAGGGATTTGGGGACCAAAGTAGATAGTAATCTCTCCTTTGACAATCACATTGCCAAAGTGGTTAGAAAGACCTTCTATATAGCCCACCTTATCACGAAAGGTTTCACATCTAGATCAAGAGAGGTCATTGTGCCCCTCTACTCATCAGGTCCATACTTGAATACAATGCCCCATTTGGGATGTACCTTACCCGACACCTGCAGCAACTGTAATGACCCCAAAAGTACCTCACCAGGTGGATCAAGGGACTCAAACAGATGCCCTACGCAATTTGGCTAAAGAAACTCCAGCTCTACTCAGTTGGTTACCGCCTACTCAGATGCGATCTGTGCCTGACATATAAAGCCATGTCCAACCCAAAATTAATGGTCATGCTCAACCAAAAGGATATCCAAATCCCTTAGAGCTCCACACTCCAGGGACTTAAACCTTAGCACAGAAATAAATAGGACATGCTGGAGGGATAGATTCATATCCCAGAGGCTCCCCTCACTCTGGAACGAAATCCCAGTCCAAGTTAGGCAGAGCCCCTCACTAACCCTCTTCATGAGAAATCTTGATGTGTGGATGGGAGATTGTATGTTACCCCTGGGATCTCTTCTGGTTCCTGCTAGACAGAGGCACAATAAACTAACTGTAAAAGGGCTATCTTATGTGACCTACATTTCAAAGGCACAGTCTACTAATCTAAAAGGGTGGCAAAAGCCAAACACACTCTGGCTAGGCTTATAAATGCCCTAGGGCAGATAGCCTAGTATCAACCTATGAACCTATGATAATGTTTGGAGTGCACATTGTATATTGATGATACTGATTGCAGGTTTTTTATCTTCTTTGCTTTCCCACTTTCTGTGAACAACCTAGGTATCTGTAGTACATATTTGATTATGACAGGGTTCCAATATATTATTTATGTGTCTGTTGTCATATAACTGTGTGCACAAGGCCAATGCAGGATTGGTGAATAGTGAGAGGTTCCTGGGTTAACACATGCAACTGCCAGATATGTGTGGCCCACTGCTGTACTCAGACATGGCCTAAGTGTGTGAGCATGCCCAGTTTGGCCTTTCAGTGCTTTGTTGCCTGACATTTGTCTCATTTATTCAAGTGTGTGAGCATGCCCAGAGTGACCTTTCAGTATGTTGCTGTCTGAAGTCCACTACATTTGTTAACATGTGTGAACATGTCCAATATTAAAATTTATACTATATGTGTGTTGAAAATCAAGTTATATTTTTATTGCAGGGCTCACCTTTGTGTCATAACTCGACAAGGATTATGCTGTGCCTGCAGGGTTTCCATGAGACACTTTGCATAGACTTATCAACATTTCTTCATACAGGCTGACCACTGAAATACTGTCATGGTTTGGTGGCTCAGTACTGTGACTATAGTGCACAGTATCCTGGGTTTGAGGCCTGCCACTGCTTTATGTTTTCATACTGGGCAGACCAGACTGCTTAAGGACCAGTAAAGCAGATATGATCATGTTTACCTGCTTTTGCTCAACTATGCCCAACTTTGACCAAACTTGCCCAACATTGCTCAATATTAACCAACATTGCTGAACAATGCCCAATATTGCTCAACATTGCCCAACGTTGTACTAGTTAGTATGAGCAATTTTGTTTACATATACTAAATAGTGGTAACAGCTGTTTAGCACTGCTTTATATTGCTTAAAATATGGCAATCATGTCGCAGGTGGTGCTGCAGGGCTGCCTATGTCGGATGCACATAGTACACTCCCTATACATGTTTGAAAACAGGTAGTGTCAAGTTAGGCATCCCTTTTACTATATGTGCGAGTTAGAGAGAGGTATCATTTCCAGGGTTCCTACTGAGCCAGTGTATGTGCTATGCGTTGCCTCTTTGCCAAGGCCAAAGCATACTGGGCATGCCTCCTTCTGCCTACTGGGGCAGGCTCAGGTTGTTCCTCCTCCAAGTCACGGTCTGCCTGTGATGGCTTTGGCAATGGTGGGGGGCTGTTTGGCCCGGGCCTATGCTGCTCCTGCTGCAGCTGTTTTCGATGGATAATATTATGTAGCATAGCACATACCATGACAATTTGGGTACATGTAGTTGGTGAGTACTGCAAGGCTCCACCAGATGTGTCCAGGCACTGGAACCGTGACTTGAGCAGCCCAAACACATGCTCGATTACATTTCGTGTTTGTGTGTGTGCCTCATTATGGAGTTCCTGTTCAGGTGTGTGTGCATTTCTGATGGGTGTCATCAGCCATGGCTCCAGTGCATATCCAGCATCCCCCACTAGGTGACCATGAGGGATGTCCCCATTGGCAAATGTCTGGCACAGCTGTGTCAGATGCCAGATACGGGAATCATGGTAGCTTCCAGGGCAGCCAGCACACACATTCAGTATTATGCCCTGAGCATCACACACGACCTGGCAGTTGATGGAAGGGAAGCCCTTGTGGTTAATGTAGGCCATACCCCGCTCACCGGCTGGTACTTTGATGCGTATGTGTGTGCAGTCTATTGCACCCACTACCTCAGGGTATTCCGCTATTTGCTGGAAAAGACGCATATTGCTAGCCAATACCTCATGGGAATTGGGGAAATATACATGACCACCGATATGTGCTGACATGGCATTCAGGAACTGGTGCAGTACCCTGGATGCTGATGCCTGTGATATGCCCATCATATCACCAGTTGGTCTCTGGAAGGTACCTGTTGCTAGTATTCTTAGGCCAACACATACCTTAGTTTCCACTGGGATGGGTTCCCCTCTGTTGGTTCTGTGTGTGAGGCTTGGCCTGCCCAGCTCAACAATTTGCTGCATGAGGTCTCTGTCCACTCTATAGCGCTCCACTATCTCCAGCTCATGTAGCCCCTGGTAGGTTACCCTGGGCCTGTACACTCTTCTCTGTCTCCTCACTGGGGGTTGCTCAGCAGCATTCGCATTGTCACCACCCTCAGCATGTTGCATATGTCACCTTATAACAGCAATGGCAGCCCCTAACATTTCTTTGTCTCAGTAAAGCTTTTTAAGTTTTCACTTCTCTTAGTTTACTGCAATGTTGCAGTGTCTCTGAGGAAAACATGGTGGAAAGTTGTTTGCAGAGTTTTAAGTGCTGGGCTGGGCTGGCCTAGTGTACTGTCTGTGTAATTGCCTGATTCTGATTGTTTTCACCTGGTAGCTCTGCTAGTTCTCCCTGGTTAACTTCCTACTATTTGCTGTGCTTCCTTTCCCCTTTCTGTTTCCTCAGGGGGGCAGTGCCGCACACACAAGCGCAAACACACGCACACCAGCTCACACATGTGTACACATGCTTACACGGCTTAACACTTGCTGATTCCTGCTTAAACACATGCACACAGGTGCAAACATGCTTACACAACTTTAAACAACCTTACACATACTTACTCCAGCTTAAACGCGAGCAGACAGGCGCACATGCATGCACACAGTCTTACTCAGATATACAGGCGTGCACCCGCATGCAAACACGTTGCAGGCACTTCAACAAGAAGCTTTAGAGTTATCCATGGCATACACCTTCTATTTCTTGCCTTTAGCTAGGATACCTGTTGACACACCTCTTCCAGTGATGAGTAACTGACAGCAAACACATGCCACTCTACTCCAATGAGCTTACATTCTTTTATGCATACCCCCCTCATGATGTCACCTATTTTTCTACTCTGTTACTCCCCTTATCCTACTCATACACTCCACTGACTGTGCTCATTTGCTATGTAAACTTGGGATTCACTATCCTTACCCTCATTTGCATGGGATTGCTTAGTAATGCTTGGTTACATCTCTTAGACTGAGCTTCCCCCCCCCTTAGCAACATCTACTCTGTTGCCATGTTGTCTTCAGCCTGCCATTCACTTGCATTGAAACTTATGATTTGCTATAAAATTCCTATTTGTGGCTTTTAATTTCTGGTTTTCTGGTTTTTAGAGTGCAGCACGTTTGTGCGGCGCTGCGCAACGCTTAAACTTCGGAGATCGAGGTAAAAAAATGTATTTTTTTTTTAATTTTGCATCGGGGAACATTGTCAATGGCCGTATATTTGGCCATTGGCATGCTCCTCAACTGGATGCAGCCTTTATTTGGAGTTGTCACGGCTCCGTTTTGCTATTTGCAGAACGGTACTCAGTTGTCAACGGAGTACATTTCTGCAAATGACACTACTCTTACTCGGACAGGTTTGGGTTTCCTGGATCACAAATTTACCTCATTTGCGTAACCTAGTCCTGTCCATGTAAGAGTCATTTTAGGAGCTCTGTTGCACACCCCTGCCGGCTGTTCCTGGATCGCTCGGTGGACATGTTGGCTGCATGGAGTCTTACTCTACTCTTACACTCTGTGCAAGCCTACATGAATCCGGCCCTAAATGCAGTGCATTTGCAAGTGCAGGAGCAAGAGTGTGTAAGCCTGTTTGGCTGCCAGTATGCGAGTATTACAATGTAAAGCAATGTAGAGGCTGAGTGTAAAAAACTGTAACCGGAGGTTAGCATTGCTTAGCTCCATGCAAACCCACGCACACCCACTTGCAACTGCTCTAATGTGCTTTAATCACTCCATATCCAATGGCCTTGTTCTGCACAGCAACAAAATAAATGGCCTCTGCAAGGCTTGACACCAGGACCTTGCACACACAGCTATTGTGATTTACCATTAAGCCATGGCAGGTATACAGACATTGAACCTTATCACAAACATATCATCCAGTGCACATTCAGCAGTATAGGAAATGTATTCCATCATGTAGATGTATGTGTGAGTGTTTATGTCCAGATATAGATACGTACATATATATATATATATATATATATATATATATATATATATATATATTTATATATATATATAGATATATCAGGAACATCCCATGTGACAACAAAGCATTACAAAGGAATGAAAAAGGAAACCCCAACAATGCCTGTATTATGTAGTGGTGTTGTCCTATGTAATATCAAGACTCCCTCAGACAAACGTTTCATTCATACACACACACATTTGTACATTGGCCATATACATCACTCTGTGCATGTTATTTACATTAACACAACAGTTCCTGTCCAATCATGTGAGAACAGTACTTTTGCAAGGTGCTATGTGTGACGTCATCATCATGATAAAGGTAAATGGGGTAACCATAGAGGGACTAGTAGTGTTGTGTGTACAATGGGGTCGTCCGCATCACGTGTACCTGGAACATTTAGGAATCATTTGCATACTAGGATCGTGCGCCTGAGAGACAGGGGTGAGGACAACTGGAGTTGGTTGTGATGCATATTAAAAAGGTTACATGTGTCCAGTGGACACGTGTGTGAAATGGACAGCTATGTATGGGGCAAATGTTGTTCTAGGAACCAATTGGCCTTTTGTTTCCGTAGGGTGAGAGTGGGATGTGGGGAAAGGAGAGTAGGTATGCTCATAGAGGATAGGTAAGGAAGGATGACAGACAAGACAGCATACAGGGTCAGTATATGACACCTATGGGGGAATACACCTCGGACAGGGAGGGCTGTTTGGCAGTTGCAGGCCCATAAGCCCCCAGATGGAAACAGTGGGATGGATATCCCCAGCCAATGGCAGCCACCACTGCACCAAAACAGCTGCAAAGGTGGCAGTGCTGGGGGCTATCTAGGAGGGGCAGCCTCACCCTGTAAATGTGACACTCTGCCCTTGAGCTGGCTTATCTGTCCTTGACACCCCTTATTGAGTCCCCTACGCACCACATCTGGGACTGTACGACAGTGGACATGTTCCTGTCTGGACCTGCTCTCAGGAGGACAAGCCCCATCCTCAGTGGCGGTACCACCAGAAGGTGGCATAGAGCCAACAGAGGTTGCGGTCCAAGGCTGGACCCCAGATGTGCTGGTGCACAGTGCCATGGCCAGCTGAAGTGGGACAGGAGGTTCTGCCGGGACCTCCAAACCCATACAGCCTATGGTGTTGCAGTTTAAACACAGATATGGCTTAGTAATAGTCAACAGCATTCAGGATTACTTATAACAGCATGCATAGATATGACGATCAACCCAACACAACAGATGGTATACATTTGCAGAGGGAGCACAACACATGCATGTACACTGCATGACATCTGTACAAAGTGTAGAAGACTTGTGCCTGCAGCTATGAACAGTGGCCCATTATTGGCATGTTACTGAGAACCCCAGACAGTGTCTGTCATGCCACTGTTTCATGTGACATATGGGATGCGATGGCAGTAACTCATCACTATCACCATGTACTGGCTGCAATCCTCACACTATGCTCCTGCAGTTCACAGATGTGTGTTCAGTGAGTAACACAGGAAATAAATGGTTCCACACATTGACCAGTCCACAGATGGCCCTACAGATGGGGGTCCCTCACAAACAGAGCACTGTCTTGTCAGTTTTAAAACATGCAGAATAGCCATTACCACACATAACTTGTTAAATAGGCAGTAGTCTCAATGATGCATAGCTACACTTACATGTTGTAGTCATGTCTGGCACATCACGTTCCTGTATTTAGGCTATTTCCCACTGTGTATGTTGTTTGAGGAACATCCAGATATCATCTGTGATGCCGTTTACCAAACACCAGATCCAGGTACCACTCACAGCGACTGTCATGGGCAAACACCAACATGATGTTCCTAGATATTGTACTGTGCTTTTCATGTGATTGGCTATGTGAACATCATCACAGCTGTTCCACATACAATCAGCTAGAGGGGGACTGCAATAGGTGCAGAGGCCATCACCTGATCATGACCATCACTTACAAAACATAAGCTGCTGCTGAGAAGGTGTACACCTCCACATCCACCAGAGAGTGTCTGTGAGGGACAGACAGAGGCAAAATACATCAGAGAAGGGTTAGGAGACTACAACCTAAGCATCGTCTGTCACACACCTACCAGTACAGGGGTTCAAACCCCTGACTGACTAGTCATTAGTATTACAAGTGCATGCAGTTACTCCATGTGCCGCAAAGCTGACATGTTGGGGTGCTGTAAGAACATATATGTGTGTTGGTGAGCGACATCTGCAACAGAGATATAGTAGACATACATTAGGTGTAGCACACATGGCTGTCCACATGAACGGATGTCATTGTCAACACAACCACACTGTCTAATGGACTCACATTGACACTCTTTGCCAGGCCCACAAATACACTTCCAAACTACTTAGTTTGCCACACTGCAGTAATGCACAGGTACTACATGCACCACAGGGAATATCTAGAGGTTCTATGGGCTAGGGCATATGAACATGTTTGACATCTGTCGGTATGCCAATGGGAGTTATATTGGGAGTGACTGTGGTTGGGAACATCATACCCCACATGCAGACACAAGGTGCCAGTACTGACATGCATGTGTGCATTGCTTCATGGGTGTGTAGTGGTTGGCTGTGAAAGATGGCTGTACAAGGCTGGGTGAGGGGTAATCCTTGGCATCACACCACCCGACAATGGTGTGCAGTGTGGTACAGGGGTGTAGTGTCTGTAATGTCCCACACAGATGGGTATTGTATGAACTGCCCTGACATCCTTGTTACCATTGTGTATGGCCATAGCTTTGCAATGCATGCCATGTCTGTGTTTGATAGTCCTTGACATGGGCATTGCTTGGGATGTGCATGTCCCTCAATAATGTATAGTGACATGTACAGGTGTACCTAGTTTGGCTGGCACATGTTGTGTACACAGACTGTTATCCTCTGATATGCCAATACTGGCCTGGTGTGGCAGGACCTGCTTATAGTCAGCAGGTTGACCCTGCATCTGCATTGATAGCATGATACAGGTATTCTCTGGTGTCAGTGGCATCAGTCCATACAGGGCACATGTGTAAGGCATTGTATGGCCTCTGTGGATCACATTTGATAGCACCACATATGTTGCAGGCATCCAGTGGGGAACATAGTGAAGGCACATTGTCCACAATTATGTGCCTATTGTACTGCTGTACAGGGTGCCATGCCCTCTGCAGCCCACTGCAATCACACCATGCCTACTATCTGTCATCAATGTGCAGGGTACTTGCAACATAGCGGGATATTATAGGCAAGTGTGTTTGTGTATGACACATGGGTTCAGGAAGTATTCCGGGTAATAGTGGGGTTGCATACTTTGTTCACCAGGCCTTTTGCCAGATGTAGGGGTATGGCTTGCCAACACAGTCCCTTGGCTGACTGACATTTGTACTCCTCGTGAGGTGGACATTGTAACATATAAGATGGACACCATATAGGAAAACAATAAAACCCACTCCACAACATGTCCAGTGGTTAGACACTCACAGCCACCTCCACACAGGCTCTGACAGTCAAACACACACACACACCTGCCATGTCTTGGAATAGAACCCCTATCTAACTAGTGTATCACACTACAGCATTACGCCGTTACAGCATATGCTTCGGAGATTACTGGGTTACAGCAGTCCCAGAGGTGTATGTCTAGGTGGGTGACATCAGCAGGATTGCCAAAGGTGGTTATGTGAATTGTAAAGAGTGTGCATACTCTAAAAAGCATTGTTCTTATCTCAGGCAGACACACACACACACACACACACACACACACACACACACACACACACACACACACACACAGTTGGCCTCTTTTGGAATGGAACCTCTATCTAAGTAGTTTATCACACTACAGCAATACGCAGTTGCAGCACGCGCTACTGAGAATACTGGATTACAGCAGTCCTAGAGGTGTATTTCTAGGTGGGTGATATCAGCAGGATTGCCAAAGGTGGTCATGTGAATTGTAAAGAGTGTACATACTCTAAAAGCATTGCTTTTTTCACAGGAAGGCAGGCAGACACACACACACACACACACACACACACACACACACACACACACACACACACACACACACACAGACACACAGTTGACCTATCTGGGATTAGAACACCTACAAAACTAGTTTAACACACTACAGCACGTGCCATGGAGAATACAGGGTTACAGCAGTCCCAGAGATCAGCAGGATTGCCAAAGAAGGGCATTCCAAGTGTACTGCAGGTTGTACATGTCTGTTACCTGTGTGTACCCACTGCTTACTGTCACAAAAACACATTTACATCTGCTTACAAGGGTCAAATGCAGTCCTAATTAACAGTATCAACAAAGCTTGCAGGTCTTGAACCCTGGACCATGCACACTGAAGTCACTGGATGTACCACTAAGCCATCTGGGTTGCACATATGCTGCGTAGATTCTATAATGCACATCCTACTACAGGTATTCCACAGTACTGAAAACAAATGGGACAGTTCCTTTGTGTACATATGTACAGTATGCTTGAATGTACTGTACTCTGTGAAACAACAAAGACAAGTTATATATATATATATATATATATATATATATATATATATATATATATATATATATATACACCTATGGGATGTGTATACACACACACACACACACACACACACACACACACACACATATATATATATATATATATATATATATATATATATATATATATATATACATACATATACACAGACACTTTGGAACTGACGTCTACACAAAACATGTTATAACATTTAAATCATAAGCAGTTCACCAGACAAGGGATGGTTGTTGTGTATGTGGAGTTTGGGGTGGGGAATGATGGCTAATGTAATCTACCCCAGGGATTGTGGAGTTAGGGTGGGGGAATGATGG
Organism: Protopterus annectens; assembly: GCF_019279795.1. Classification (NCBI taxonomy): domain Eukaryota; kingdom Metazoa; phylum Chordata; order Ceratodontiformes; family Protopteridae; genus Protopterus; species Protopterus annectens. The sequence continues at coordinate 40,295,089 of NC_056726.1, read as the reverse complement.
GTATGGACCTACACCCCAGCGACCACATCTGTGTCACTGTTCGACAGTGGCACAGGAAAATAACATACCCAACTGTAGTCATGCTTGACTGTGCATTCTTTACCATTCCTAACTATGTAATACTTTGTAGACACCGGTCACCACAGATGGCTACCATGGTGTGCTAAAAGACATTACACATGTGTATGCCTGGCTACAGGGTAGTCTCACACACACAAACACGCACACACTTGCCAGTATTGTGCATACATGAGTGGTATGCAGTTGGGTTATGTGCCACAGAACACATACAATTACACTTACTGATTCCACGTCTGAGCTGGGTGACATCACAGGACCGATTACATACAGTGGGGAATGGGGAAGAGAGAGGTTTAGCAGCTGACAAGGATAAAGGCCAGTGCAAAAGGAGGTATCTCTTTGGAATGCAGCAAAACCCGCTGCCATGACAGGATGCAGAAATAAATACACACAAGCACTTGCTGACACACACAAACGCACACACACACAGTTGCCACTGGTGGGATCAGAACTCCTGCCTATCTAAAGATCACTATTACAGTACTATGCAGTTATGAGATGCGCCACAGAGATTACACATTCCAAGCATCCTCCAAAAGGGCCTCATAGAAACAGACAACTGGTGCCAGAGCCATGGCCTCAAGCTAAACGCCAAAAAGTGTATAGTCATCCCCTTTGGCAAAAACAAATTGCCCACAAATTACCACATAGGTGATAATCCATTAAGTACAGAAGAAATAATTATGGACCTGGGGACCCAAGTTTATAGCAATCTCTCATTTGACAACCACATGGCCAAAGTGGTTAGAAAAACATTTTATATAGCCCACCTAATCATGAAGGGATTCACATCTAGATCAGGGGAGGTCATCGTGCCTCTTTACTCATCCCTCATCAGGCCTATACTTGAGTACAATGCCCCTTTTGGGATGTACCTTACCAGACACCTGCAGCAACTGGAAAAACCCCAAAAGTACCTCACCAAGAGGATCAAAGGGCTCAAACAGATGCCATATGCTGCCCGGTTAAAGAAACTCCAGCTCTACTCAGTGGCATACCGCCTGCTCAGAGGCGATCTGTGCCTGACGTATAAATCCATGTCCAACCCGGAATTAATGGACATGCTGCACCTCAGAAAATCCAAATCCCATCAAGCTACACGCTCGAGAGACTTGAACCTCAGCACTGAAATAAATAGGACATGCTGGAGGGACAGATTCATAACCCAGAGGCTCCCTTCACTCTGGAATAAAATCCCAGTCCAGGTTAGGCAGAGTCCCTCATTGACTCTCTTCAAGAGGAATCTTGATGAGTGGATGGGAGATCGTAGGTTTACCCCGGGTATCACTTCTGTGTCACTGTTAGACAGAGGCACAGTATACTAACCTTGAAAAAGGGCATAGCAAAATTAATTTAAAATGGGTGGCGAAAGCCAAACACACTCTGGCTAGGCTTATAAATGCCCTAGGGCAGATAGTCTAGTATGAACCTATGAACCTATGAACCTATAAGGTACTCAGACTGCCCTTCTACAATAGAGGACAACAACAGGGAGACTGACAGTCATGAAGTACATAGCTGTAGACCTGTATGTTTAAAGTAGGTGTCCATTGTAGCCTGTATGCACAAACAAGACACATCATCTGCAGTTAGGCCTGAGAGGTATAGTTGTAGCACAACAGGAACCTGAACTGGAGTATGGCCATCTGCGGAATGGACAACTACTATCACTATACAGGGTTACAGTGGGCATGCTCATACACTTAGTAGCACAGGGTTGTTTGTGATGCACTCCGATTCTAACCACTGAAGGCCACAGTGTGCATGCTCGAACACTTACATGTATAGAACACGTTGTAATGGACTGCTATTGTAAACACTCAGGTTTACAGCTAGGTACATCTTACTGGTTTATTACCTGATACCTGTATGTGGCCCATAAATGATCTGTGTCTGTGCTGTGTGATACACATGCACACATGTACATGAAGTACTGACACATATATGTTACGTAAACACATTCATGCATGTGTGGATATGACAGACAATAGGTTACCTGGGTTGAACAGGCAGATGCTACCCACAGCATGTGTCACACACCTTGCTGCCCTGAAAGGCATACACTGATAGCAGGTTGTGGACAGTGGCATTATACGTGGAACAGTGGCATGTGCAAGCATAACGTGTGAGCCACCTTGTGTAATGGTACTGAGGTGTAGGTGTCAAGATTATCTCTCCCGGCTGTGTTAGTAGTTGTCATTATTAGCAGGACTGCCACCTTAAGTATATCTCACATTAGTCATATACACAAGTTCTGCCGCTATCCATCATCTTACATGAGGCATTTGCTACCAAGCACAGTAATGCCACACGCAGTGATGTCAGGGTATGGGTGGCAACTGCTAGACCAAAACAATGAGCCAATGTCCTGCTGTTATTATGAGGTTGCCCAGTGTCTATCATTCCATGCTGTCATTACCAAATGACGAGCCTTCAACACAGAGCACATGCATCCAAGTTACACGTGAGTGTGGATAATACTTAGGTCGCATTTACCCAGATAGTCCCATTCCAAGGCAAATGTCCTACACAAAGAAGTAACACCCTGACACCTACATGACAATTGCATTGGATGCTTATGCTAATCAGTGCTAGATGTGTGGCTTTAGTAATCCATTTTCTCAATGTAGAATCTACAATGGGGAATACTGACATCTCTGCAGTGAGGAACACCTGGCTGAAGGCTCTGTAGTGCACAATTGCACTACCACCATATAACTCAGATCCAGACATGTGGGCCATAACAGGGGTATGGACCATTCCAGATGGTGGTGTACACATATTCATAAAGGCTACTCACATGTAAAGACCACTACTCCAATATAACACATCACAGATGAGTCAGGTACAGGTGACAGTGGCAAATGCTGCATTCTAGGTTGCATACTCATATACATCCACCACCTTGTTCCCAGACTACCAACACACATCCATATGTGGTATGACATAGTATGGTAGACCACCAGATAACCCTCGATTAGTGGACTGTACCTAGGCCTACATCAACTGTGCAAAGTACCCATGTACAGACACAGCTACATAATGTGTTATGCAATACAATAATACCACTGTTTGTAACCAGCTCAGTTGTACACATATCAGGGTCCCTCAGATGTTGTCAGCATTAACACGGTCGACTGTTGCTGTACACTAGTAAACAACACCCTCATGGTTGGATATGACCTAACCATACCTGCCCTGGATATGTACATCCCACTCTCATACAACATAAATTACATTACCATAGCTTTCATTTTCCTTTCTACATACAGGTGCCTACAGTCTTTACACACATGCACATGGCAGATAGCATGCTAACAGTACATAAGGTTCGATATCTATGTTGATAGAGGTAATATGCCCTCTCTACTGGTCACCTATGACACCTATCATATCATACAACACCCCATGTGTCATGTATGTCTTTAGACATGCCCACCTAATGCAATGCCTACAAACATACCCAAATAACAGGACCATAGGATCTACACAAGGCCTGTATTGACAGACACAGGGAAATCCAGCTCTGCTCTGTATGTTCCTGAATAGTCACAGGTGATATGTTCATGACATGTACAGCCATGTATGGCCACAGCTCCTACATATACCCCATGTCAACAATTGCAAGCCATTCATGCTGTGTGCTGTCTGGACATTAGCCTTAGTACTACAATAGCCAGTACATGCTGGTGTGAGATGTTTACAAGCCACAGATCTCACACATGCTTGAATGAGTGTACTGCCTAGCTCTATCAGAGCACTTTGCTGGCACTCATCCAGTACACATGAGGTGTGTGTGGAAAATATGATGTGCTCACTGTTGACCATTACAGTGCCCTGGCTTCACCATGGCACTGTCAAGTAACAGTTTGTAGGAGCATGACATGGAATAATGCAGTGTGTGTGTCACACTAATATGTGCTGTTGTAATATATGTACACTTGGCTACTCGGTGAAAGTGGTGTGTCCTACCAGTATATGAATACAACATCCATTATGGTGTAATGCTTGGCTATGTTTCACACATGGCGTGGGGAAGGTGTGGAATATATCCTCTTGACCTGCTAGTGCACGTACTGATGTAGACTGCATATGTATACATGTATTGATGCTTGTGTAGATTCCATGTGTGTGCAGTGTCTGATGTCTGAAGGTGACTGTTGTCTTAGTACATCATGCTGTTGCAATACAGCCTCAACATTGCCAACTGTATATGGTGATATGCTCTAAGTACAGTAAGCCGTACATGAGGTATGGACAGATGTTTGGAAATGACTACTAAGTGGTGGGGCTTCTTTGCAGATGAATGATTACTGAGGACAGCTCACTGGTGTGTTACAACCAGTCCTACAATAACCTGTGTACCTGCTAAGGTCAGGTATTTTTAATTGAAGTGGAAGACAGACAATGTAGGATGCTGTAAGAGTAACACTGAAGGCAAACCTCATGACACCTGTAACAGTAATACCTCCCCTGTGCATATATTGTGCATATATCAGCAAAGTTGTCAAAGGAAAGAGACAGTAAGCATTGTACCAGATGCGATAGTGCTGTACTTCTTTAGTACCTATCATGAGATAGGCAGGCATTTGATTCACATTACTGGCACATGTGGGTGTGTGTGTCCATATATGTCACGTATGGTTGGGAATACATCCCACAAGTTATCACTCTCCTGAACATTGTTGTTGACACCAGTACAGAGTGAAGTCTAGAAAGAAAGGCATAGGCAGGTGGTTAAACCTCACACATGTAAAGTGTCTGTATATGTGTGACATAGGTGTATATCTTTGTGAATGCCAGTGTGTGTGTGTGTGTGTGTGTGTGTGTGTGTGTGTGTGTGTGTGTGTGTGTGTGTGTGGGGCTGTGTTTATGGCTGTCCGGTTCCTGGAGTGAGGCTGTATTTTACCATAGTGAAATGTTAATGCCCCTCCCCCCATCCACTCAATGCAATCTAGCATCCCTGTTGATATCATCAATCGTAGATGGGCATACTAACTGCCTGTTAATATGTACACCCTGGGGTGTGACCTTTTGTTACATAGCCTACTGACAGACCCCCCTACCCACATACACTCACTGCACTGTAGTATCTCTGTCAATGTCCTCGATCTTAGGCCATTCCAACTACCTGTACATGTGTAATCTATGTGGCACATCTTGTAACTGCGTAGTACTATAATGATGCTATGCACATAGGCAGGGGTTCTCATCCGAACACTGGCAACTGTGTCTGTGAATCTGTGGGTGTGTCTGTGTTTGCATGCTGTCATGGCAGTGGGTATTACTGCTTCCCAATGAGAAGCCACTATTTCCACTGGCCTTTACCCTTGTCATCCAGCATACCACTCTTTTACCCACTAGAGGTAACTATACCTTTGATGTCACCACTATTGATGTGACGACTCTGAACACAATAGCTTACTACACAGCTATCATGCTCTTGGATCATTAGAACAGTAAACATAACTGAAACATGGGAGAATATAATTGTGATGTGGAAGCTACAACGTGCATGCAGTTATTGTCACACTGACCTGTGGGTAGTCAACATATACATATGGGACTCCTGCAAACACCAACATCCCCCGGCACATGCAACTACACCTGAAAGAGGAAGGCAGAACGTCAAGATCAACATACTGTTAGTGTTGTTACACATGATACATATTGTCAAACGTACAATATGCATTCTAAAACTGCAATACATGGTATGTCTGCTGCCTGTCAACACTACTCAACAATATTAATCTACAATTGTCTACCTAGTATGTTCACCCTTTGCATCAGACCATATGAGCATGTCCCTGCACCGATGGTGTGGATAACAGGGATGCAGCACAGACATCGTCATATGCACAGGGTGATAATGTTTGCCAAAGGCCTAAGCTGTGCCATTGGATGACATCATGTGTGTGCATTTGTGCCTGTGATATCATTGGGCATGTGTGGATGTTATGCGTTTGTGTGTTGAGGTGCCCTACATTAGTTTCCAGTGTGCGTGTATGCATGCACACAGGTCTGGCATGTGGCTGGCCTACACAGGGGTATTATTGACAGCTGCAGACTGCACAAGGCAGGTTTCACAGTTCATGGTGTCCGGCCATGGCCATGTGACCTGCACCTGCCATGGGTTACACTGGCACTACCAGGCAGAGGTCCAGATTGGGTACCATCTGATGACACATATCTACTGGTATCATGTCTGTGGTGGGACCATCCAGAACCATGTGCATGTGGCCTGCTGTGTCCTGGTGTGGACTGCAGAGCACCAGCTGCACTGCTGCTGCTACCACCACTATGGGATCAGGCATGTGCAGTATCATGTTCACGTAGGCCTTCAACAGGTGATGTAGCTGACCTATGTCCACGTGCCCGATGCCTCACTACCACCAGATGTTCCAGCACAGACATTCCACGCTCGAGGATTGACATGCCACTGTGAAGGACTCCCACCGTGTCACCCAATTATCTATCCAAAACATCTGCAAGATGATGGTGAGCATTTGTAAGTGCCTGGATGTTGTCAGTTAATGAACGGACAGCAACCCTCTGAAGCCTCAGACCTTCTATATTGTGCCATTCAGCACATGCCTGTGCCTCCATTACAGCCTGAAACATGCGTCTGGTGACTCCAGCTAATGTGCTTTGTCTTGCAGGGGCATGTTGGCCAGTGGTCCTCGTACGAGCCGTGCTGGGAACACGCCTGTGTGGGACATCACCAGTCTGTTGACTGGGATCATGGTGTGCAGGCACACCTTCCATAGTCACCACACTTCCCTGTTCCATACTACCACCCGCCAACTGTCCTTCCTCTATGGCCAGTGGTGATGGGGTATGTGCAGGCAGGGGAACTGTGTGCGAGGATGAGGGGGAGACAGGTGGAATGGCAACCTATGGCACAGATTCAGCCCCTGACAGCCCTGCCTGTGCCTCAATCATACTATCATCATCACTGCTAGAGTCTGTGGGGACACTAACATCAGGTGGACCGCAGGAGGGCGACGCACCTACATCAACACCTGTGAGGGGAAGACAAGAACTGTACATTACAAGTTATACCAGATACACACAGACAGAAAGACAGAGACACACACAGGCAGACAGTCAGACACACACAGACAGACAGAGACACACACAGATAGATACAGACACACACAGAGACACAGACAGACAGACACACACAGACACAGAGATACAGACACAGAGACACACACAGACAGAGACATACACAGACAGAGACACACACAGACACACACACAGATACACACACACACACACACACACACACACACACACACACACACAGACACACACACACACACAGACACAGACACACACAGAGACACACACAGACACACACAGACAAACACACACACACACACAGAGACACAGACACAGAGACACACACACACAGACACACACACAGACACACACAGACACACACACACACACACACACATACAGACAGACACAGACAGACAGAGACACACAGACACACAGACAGACAGACACAGACACACACAGACACACACAGACATACACACACTTCCACACACGCCCACACACGCCCACACACACACACACACACACACACACACACACACACACACACACACACACACACACACACACACACACACAGACACACACTACATGAAGGTGATATGGCAGATGACATTCAGTTTAGACAATTAAAGTTTAAGCTTAGGCAATTATAGTGGTAGTTATCATACATCCCTGAGTTGCACACAACAGCATGCATGTGTTATAGCAGATGGCATGCACCTTACACAATTAAAGTGGTGGTTAGCATACATACCTGTATTGCACCATTTGTGTTAGTAGCCTATGCCCCATACCTGCAACACAATGCATGCATTTTGCACCATTGCACCTCACTGCCATGGTGTGTGCAACATACACCACATGTTAATAGACCATCTCTGACCTTTGTACATCTGCCACTGATGCTTTGTGTTGGCCACCACCCCTGTGTTTGAGGACATGAGCAGTAGGGTATGTTGACTGCATACTATGTTTGCCTGAGCCCTAGCTTGCATATCTCCCCCAAAGCAGTGCATGTCTGTTTAACATTATTCTGCCTACCCCTGAGCTGAGTGCAGACATTGTGCATGTGGCTGTACACACATGTTTGACATGGCTGTCCCAACTTTGCAATGATGCCACAGACCAGCACAGGTTTACAGTACACCGGTCTGCTGTGTGGCGTATGACCTTTCCAATTACATGTAGTATTACATGTCTTCTGCTGATGTGTTGAATGACATGCATACATGTGTAACTCAATGGTGTCCTTTCCAATCTACAGTACGGTAATGATGCCCCAATGCAGGGACGTGTTATACTAACATGGGCCTTCAGCTGATGCAGTGTTGTCTGTCCACCATACAAATATGCAGGGACATACTGCACATTGAGCTGATGTGCATAGCCATTGCAGGGCATCATGTGGCTTCACAATTGCTATACAGTGTGAGCTACTGACACAGTTCATAGCCATGACTATGTTTACATACAATACAGATATAATGTGGAATGTGACCCACGTCACTGTGGTGTATACACGATCAACCCTCATGTGGAATGTGTGACACAGGTCACAGAATGGTATACAGATGACACCCCTGCACATCTGCAATCATATTACTGATACCTGGCAACTATGCCCACACATGGCTAACTTACAAGTACTCTATGTCCCACATGCCATCTGTGTATCTTACACACATGAGGAGCAGGCATGACTGTGATGTCTGACACCAGCAAGGTGAATGTACTGTATCTGTGGCTTGATGTGGATGTATGTGTATGTTGTTCAACACATGTATGTATTTGGATACTGTATAGGTGAATGCTTCCATGTCATGACACACTCAAAATGTTCAAGACATGTTATGTGGTGGTTTCATGTTATGCCTACACAAGCTGTGCACAGGCCTGTATGATGTTTAGTGTTTCACATCTGCAATATCACCATTACACAAAGGCCATAGTTGTATTGTGTCGAACCAATGTACAACAGGGTGTACACACATGTACATCACTTCTACTGTGTGTGTTGCTTCATGTCTCTGGCCATCCTCCATGCCATGTGTACACATGTTCAGTCCAATGGTTGTGATCGCCATCTTATTTCACATGTCAGTGTTATCCCATATGACATACACCCATAGATGTTATATGCTCCACTGAGGACAGGGTTATTCAGACAAAGGGAGGTATGTATGGGATGTGAGACATGTTTTGCAGGATAGTTAAGCAGTGTGTTGCAGTCAGCCCACTACATGTCATGGACATGTCTGATAGCACATGACATTATGTGACATTCATATTAATGGTATACTCCACAAGGGTGTAGCCTGTGGGCCGGGCATACTCCAGCTCCAACACATTTAGAGTGTGTGCACACATATGCTCTCTGTACAGTACTGTTCATATTCCCAACATGTGTAATGATGATATGTAGTACCTGTTCCTACAGTGGAACACACCTCCACCATTGTATTCACTGTTGTCCACACATCTGGCAATGACAGTTTGGAAAGTTTAGTGTAGGTGTTTCATATAGTCTTCAATTGTTTCACATAGGTAAACAGTATGATGCATTGCAGGTCTGACCAGTGTCTATTAACAGGACCACCATACATTATGTGTATGTGTGTTATGGCAGATAGCATGTAATTAATATGTTCCATGCATTTTCAAGCCTGGTAAATAATAACAATCTCACCTGACACAGGCTGCTGTCACTGCAAAATGCCAGATGTACTTAAACAGGAGTGTCACAGCAGTAAGATCATTATCCACACCTGTGTGATAGCTACAGGCTGCAATGCCCATGTTAGCACATAACCCAGTACAATACACTATACTATGGAGTATGCACATCTGTGCATACATAGAGTAGCAGATTATAGTATGTGGCATGTGTGCATACATGCCTTGCATATGATGTTACATTACATATTGTATAGTAACACATGTAACTATGTGATATATAGTTGTGTTTTATGTGCAGTAGTGACTTACCAGGCAACTCCAGGCTCAGTGGTTGAGAGACACCCACCTCCACAATACCAGCTAAAGCTTGTGGATGGAGATCTGCAGGTGTCCCCAGGTTGGCCAGTAGCTCCTTGGTACATGTGAGTGGGGGCTGGTTGAGTGGCCCCCCACCTGTTGCATCTTGTTCCCTGGCGATTGCATTAGCATGCTGTTTTTCCTGTCTTATCAGGTCAGTGCAATGTTGGCACATCTGCTGATAGGTGCGATTGTGATCGCCAACATCATTTACCCTCCTGCAGAGTTCCTCCCACAGGGCATCCCGCTGCTGTGCGTTCTGTGGCACAAGGCTAAAGAGCATCATGTAGTTGTCAAGGAGGTATGGGATGAGGACCTCATCCTCCAAGCAGCTGTACCCCGGCAGTCTGCTAAGTGGCATACCTGGAAGACATAACAGTGGAGACAGGTCACAGTAACTCACAGAGAAGTACAGCAGTACAGCTGAACATACATGTGTATCACATTTATTAAGATTACAAATATGTCTTTGTAAATCTACATGACACTAACACCACTGACATGTATAAGTCACACACATTTGACACCTACTGGTGATGTGATGTTATCGCCATATATGTGTGTGTCATGTGATGACATTGCTCATGCACCATGTGGATATTGTCGATGTGGGCATGTTTGTTTGCCTGTAGTGGTGTCTTTACCTATGAGCACATACCTGAATGTGTTCACATTAATGCAATTGACCTTAATGCTGTGTATATGCCACATATATAGTCATACATAGCCATTAGGGACATGACCTGTGACCCTACAGACTTGCAAGCATGTATGTGCTTTGCCATATACATCTACATGGCACTGTACAGCTGTGTAGCATCCTGCCATGTATTGCCTGTGTTGCACATGTGTAACACATGGGACAATAGCTAGCCTGATGGTATTTGCAGGGTTGGATATCAACTATAGTATGTATGGTCATAGTGATCTAGTAGGCTATATGCCCTGGGCCCTTTATGAGCCTAGGCAGACAGGGTACCTAGCTGTAGGCAACAGACAGGTAAGTTTCAGTGGCCAGTTCAAGCAGTGCCACATAACTGATACACATGATTACTGATATATTTGGCATGCTGTCATCACACCATGTCACAGA